>NC_079168.1:60608048-60862370 GCF_947568905.1 Ostrea edulis | reverse complement strand
CTTTTTTCTGAACAAACTAAACTTTTAAGTCCACGGATTATCTCCGTGGATGCCACCTGTACTTCCATGGATACCACCGTGTTCCTCCGTGTGATAAAATAAAGAAATAAAAGAAATACTAAGGGCTATTCAGAAATAAATACATTGGGGGGGGGGGGGGGGGGGGGGGAGGACACCTTTTGTATATACCAAGCACCCATAAAAAAAAATAAAAAATTGCCCCATGACCCATCAAATTAATAAAACTCATTTTACAATGACCCATCTAATTAAAAAAAAACCTAACCAGACCCACCACAAAAATATTTTAAAAAATGAAAACAGTACAAATCTCGCGAGGTTTTCGGGACAAACATTCTAGTAGCGAGCGCTGGCTCGTACTGCGAGATCTAATGACTAGAGCGCGGGAAATAATCCGAGTTAAATCTCAACCTCTAACAAGGAAATTTTTTTGACGCCAATCCCAGAAGTCTCTTGTCAAAAATGGCTGAGATCTCGCCAAGTCACACCTTGGAATATGATTGTGAACTTACGCGGAATATCATCCTAATCTTGTGGCCTCCTAGCTCCAAAATTTAGTGCACCATTAGGCAAAATGTTTAACGGAGTGCAATGTTTATGAAAGGCAGGCTAAGATGATGTGTGACGTCATGTCTACGTTTTGACGTACGTCATAATAAGGCAGACAGTAGCGGATCTAAAGTTATACTACTGGGACATTATTATAACGTGAACATTAGGCATACGTAATTGATTAAAATATTAAATTCTCAATAGGAATTTATTATTCTAACCAAGAAAAAAAAAAGGGAGACTAACTTCTTAAAAATTGTAAGAATATGTGAGGGATCACAGGTACTGAATTAGTGCTATTCAAAAAATTACAAATAATTGATCGGATTGAAAACATTTTTTTAAAATCTTTGGTTTTTTTCCTGCGACTAAAAATAACAAGTGCTTCTGAGTGAATCCATTTCCTTTTAACATGTCCGGTAATGCAAACCATGATGACAACTCCCCCCCTCCCTCATGATTATCAACCCCATGCCACTTGCTAAATAAATTAACGACTGAAAAATCCTTAATTCTAGTTTTGTAAATTGATCATAATTAATGTATCCTCACAACAGCATTCCAGGAGAGGGACTGAAATCAATGATGTTGCAATTTTATTCAATGATTATGTGTGAATGCTGAAATATTTCTTCATTGTGTTACAACTAGGATTATGTACAATATTATAAAACTTGTTCTAATTTTCTCTTTTGCTACAAGGGGATTATCATATGAATTTCATTTTTCTAATTAGATAGGTTCGCAGGGGGGGCATATACATGCCAAATAGTTGAATTTATCGATTTATTTTTAAATTTTCATGATATATTGAAATGCGTTTTGTGTTCAAAGACAGTGCTGTTTAAACATAGTTTTACAAACTTGAAAGGTTTGGGCATTTTTATCATACAATTAGTAACTTGAAAAGATTGAGAGTAGAAAAAAAAAAGTAGAGGCTGAGAACATACAGTTCAGAACAGGTCGTCCATCAAAGGTTAAAAGCAAGTCACAGTGAAGGCAGCAGAAATAAAATGTATATATAGCATAAAAATATTTAAATCACATTCATGTATACATGTTTTAATGATTTTTAATATAAAACACTGGGAGAAAATTCATGTAATGAGTATTTTGCAAATAGATATTGTTTAAATTGAACCTGATCAAAGCATGAACATTACAAAATATGTACATATATGAAGCTGCACTCGCTACCGTTTGAGCGAGCGCAGCTTCATATTAGTCAATGACGCGGTAATGCCTGTGCGACATTGTATCACAGTAGTTCTGAAGAAATGATGTCACATCAACAATCAAAGGCATCTATTGCGGGAATGTTGGAAAGATTGGGAGTCCAAGCGATGCTATTATCATGAAATGGGTATGGATTTGTTTTTCCACGAATCGTTCGTCATCTAATGGAGGCCTCTATATCACCATCACACTGACTGATAAATATAACGCATTGGTACCCTCGCATAAATCAACCAAGGTTTGCCTATTTTTATTTGAAAACGGAATACCTATTGGTTTCAAAATATTCCTAAAATAGATGCACTGTAAACTGTAATAATTTACAGAACAGAGTTCGCCGCCATCATGTCCCAAGGGGCCCTACTAAACGCGCCTCTAATTTGAAGAGTGCCGTAATGGAAATAGAAAGTTATGCGCTACAAAGAGCGACAACTCGAATAGTTCTATGTTACTTCCGATTTCGAAAGCAGCATTTCGAAAGCACGTTTTCAATTTTCCCTCTGACGTTTTGTAACCAACACGACAAGAGCGACAATAAAAATATTCTGAAAACTCAACACCCACGTGGCACAAATTAAAACAATAGAAACTACCCACTACCCATAATAAATATTTTTTTAACAGTCCAACCACGGACCAAATAAAATATGAAAAAATATGACCACCCACACAAAAAAATATCGTTTGCCGCTTATGTTCTTAAAAGTGGTTAATTTGTGAAAATATTTTAGTTGGTATGAAAACGAATTCAATTTAGAAAGAAAACAGTCTGAATTTCCTCTGTCTTTTTTTTTTTTAATTTTGCATTTTGAGCCTAAATTGCTCAGATAAACACCAAAAAATCATATCCTGTATGAATGTATATTTATATTGTATATGAATTTTTGAAATTTCATATAAAGAATGCATAAAGGTACCAAACCAAACAACAAAAAACCACTTAAAAGCATATTAAAATAATATCACCGACCAACCTAAATGTTCTGATCTCATTAAAACTTTAATACTTTAGTGAATCTTTAACCACAATAATCAAATGTTTGGCTCGAATTGTTTTGAACACAGCCTTATTTTGCTTTGAAAAAATAATTCAAACGAGTAGCAATCTGACATCCGATATTGATACCGTAATTGCGCCTTAGTATTTAATAATCTAAGATAATCTTGTGCCATTAGTTGTAATTGAATCAGTGCATGTAATTCATTATAGTAAAAGTGTAAACTGTGAAAAATACAATAGAATTGACATGAATCAACGGATGATGGACACATACTAATTAGATCATTAATGATTCAACTAGATACTCACGTAAAGAAATTACGTATCGCAGATCTACATTATGTACCCCTCTAAACTGCAAATATTGTTTTAGATGTATGTGTAAATTATTTGATTGCTATTGATTCTAACTATTCTAAAGTTTCAACTTATATTGTGGTGAAACCTATTAATGTTTTGAAAAGGGAGGGGGTGTAACAAGTTGGGCGCACTAAACATTTTCATAAAACTATTAATGAAAGGTGAAGAAAACGAACAGTGAACAATCTCATAACTCCTATAAGGAATACAAAATAAAGAGTTGGACAAACACGGATCCCTGGACTTACCAGAAGTGAGATCAGATGCCTAGGGGGTGGGGGTGTTAGTGCTTCATCTCCTCTAGATCCCCTACTTTATTATTTTAAAAATTTATACAAGAATTATAATCAAATGTTTGGTTTTCTTTCTCCACAATCTGCGGAGGGGGTGGGATTGGGTCTATTTGAATATGGAATTTGGGTAACATGTATGCCCGTTTCAAAGTAGAGGAGAGACAGTCTAGAGCACTCGTCAAGCCCCCCCCCCCCCCCCCCCCCCCCCCCCCCCCCCCCCCCGATCTGCAAATGAAAATAATTAGATGGGTAAAATACATTTACTATGTTATATTTGAAGTATACAATCATTATTTGATGAGAGCAGCTACAGGATGATAAAGTAAGTTTTGATTTTGCCTATTCTGCATTTCCTCCGTTTTATGACATCTAGGTGTTTCGACACGTACCGGCCGATCTAATTTCAAATCCAAACATCTAACAATATATAATTTTGATTCAAATAAGCAATTAAACTTGCGTACATTTCAATTATTTTTGCAAAAAATGCATGCATGCACACCTCATTTGGACTTCATTTTTTCTGATGAGTAAATCCATCGGTAATTAAATTCCGCCATGCATATCCAGAAATCAGTACTAAATAATACATAGCCTGCTTTGTATATCTCTACTTACATGTATCATAGATGAACCAATGAACTGCATTAAATAATTCACAAGACGCAGACACAGTATATACATGTACCGGTAGAGGTATATACATGTACGTGAGCGGTACCACATGTACCTATGTGCCGACAAAATGTTTAGTCCTTGGGTAAATATATTTTTCAATTATTTTTATTATTTACGAAATCTCGGAATATAATACAAAATATCTATTATTACTCTGGCATGATAAAAATTTTGCAGAATTTTTTAGCCCCAAGTTTATTGTCATTCAATTTGGCTATATGTACTTATAAATTTGTGCAGAGATTCTGTTTGACGTGTTGCGACTCCGTCTTTCATTTCTATTTTGAGTCTATTTTGAACAGAATACACAGGTCTAGAATAATACGGTACCACGACATCTGTCAAACTCTGTCTGCTGTCAACGTAAACAACGTAAATATGGCGTCAAAAATCACGCGCTTATGTCGTTACCTCATATTTCCTAAAAACACGTCATAACGGCATTCATACAAAATTATTTAATCAAAATAAGGCCCCAACTGTTATGATTTATGCTTTTGTATTTCGAAAATATTACTTTAGTCAAAGTCATTATCAATATATGTCACGACAATCATGACCTACGTACGTTAGTTCGAGTTGCGAAGTGACTTCAAAAACGTCACAGTCATATCCCCTTAAGTGTCTATCTTTAAAGAATTATCATACTGATTTGATAACTTACTTAAATTGTTTACATGTTGGAGTTTGCTATTCGAAACAATTCATCTTATTATCCTTAACTTATGTCGTCCGTTATGTATTAATTTTTCACATTTATATGTTTGAAGCAGTTAAATTGTTTTTTTAAAAACCCTAGAAATATAGTGGACAGCGTTGCTAAATGGATTTTAGCTTTCTCTAAGTTGGGAACTGAACATGTTTGTAAATCGGGATTATTTTCTGTATGTAGATATAGATATATGTATCCATATGCAGACTTCACTGCAGACGTTCACACCTTTTTTAATGAAATGCCCAAATTCTCGACATCCTGTGCACAAACACCTGTCTCTTTCTCTCTCTCTCTCTTGCTTGTCAAGAATTTTAAACAAGTTAACCTGCAACATGCCCCTTAAAAGTTTCTGATACATTGTAAAATATAAATATAATTAGCATGTGGCTAACAGTCTGCAGTTTGGTCTTATTTTGTCATTCAATAGCTTTTTTTCGTAAATAAAAAAAAAAATTATTGGTCCCTATGATCTATAACAATGGCCTGTGTATAATTTGTGTCTTCCATTCAAATTCGAAGAGTTTTCATCACAAAAGAACAATTGGGGGGTCAGCTAATTCGGGTATTTGAAATTAACAGAAGTGTTTGACTTCTTGCGAAAAGTGTGAAATATGTTGGGTCGATCGGCACAAGATACCCATGATCTTAGACTAGATCTGATATTGTACTGACCCATTGAATATATTTCACACTTTCCCAAGAAGTCAAACACTTCTATAATTTTCAAATACGAGGACTACCTAACAGTAATTTATTCTATTAAGGCAAAGATCCTCAGAATTTGCATGGATTGTACTTGTTATATGTAGATCATTGTATTATCCAGACAACCCCGAATGGCGATGAACATTTTTGTAATGAAAATCTGTATGAAAGTTCATTGACTATAAGTTTCGGTCAAATATAATTGATTCATGATTTATTAATTTTAAACCATTGGATGGATTGTATTTTTGCTTCTATTGATATATGTAATAGATTGAATCCAATTTATTAATCATCAGCATTGCTTTAATTTCTATATTGAATCAAGTTAATTTGATTAGATGCATATTAAAACAATATGATGAAGCAAATGAATACATGTATGTACCTTGTAAAACACTGATATTCATAAGTAATTGGAACATACTTATTTAATAAAGGGATTCATCTTAATAGCTAAAAATTGATAATAAAAAATGAAATAAACAAAACTCAGCTTTTTTTAAATTTGCACTTTTGACACACTTCAAAAATTTTTGTGTTTATTATTTAAAAAATTCAATATCATCAAAACAAGCATTAAAGAATTCAAATATCATCAAAACCAGCATATAACCCAGGTAAGAAATTTCCAGTATCTACCCGTACAACTATTGGCACATGGTACAGGTGTACATGTACAAGAACAAAAAACAATGATGACTGCTGGGTCGTGCTCAGTTGAGGATACTTTTGGGAGATGCAACACCCTTGCACCCTTTTAAAACTTAATCTTCTAACTGTTTGAAATACAGTATCCCCAAGAATGATTGCTTTCAAAACACGGGTGATACACAAAACCTGATGCAAGAACACACACAAGTTGAGTAGTTGGTATATAAGTAGAATACAGGTGGAAAAAATGGAAGAAAAATAGTCTATGTTAAAATATATATTATAAGCAATGTATTTCACTAGTTGTTTTTTCTTTCAAATCAGAACTTCCTATTTCTCTGTTAGAGGTAACTACAAATATTAATTATTTCTAGACAAACAACTGTTCATGAACTTCAGATGAAGGAGCTTTCAGATTTACTGTCCTCGCTTTGCTCGGCAAACCACTCCCTACTTTCCAGACTACTTAGAATGAAATTGTGATAAATTTTCACCCTCTCTGGACTGACAAGTAGCTCTTCTGCCTTAAAATCGCGAGCTTTATGTTCTCCTTCAAATGTACTGTCTTTCCTCGATTCCTAAAAATAGCTTCTTCAACAAAACGAATAAAGCTTTCAGAAAGTATCATACCTTTTCATTAGATTTAATATATGATCCCGATAGTTTCTGAAGCTACACGATAAACGATTTTCACGATAAACAGAAAACCTGATACACGCAAAACACAATACACTATAGTCCAACTGGACATGTCATTACAGGTGATGTTGATATAGTTGAAAATGAGGACTTCAAATTACTTATTCTAAAAGGTCCTAAATACAGAGAACCTCGGTCTTTGAATTGGCGACAGAACTTGATCTCTTTTGTGAATTCTGTCGAGGATTATCTTAGACAATGGGCTAAATATGAAAAAGAAAAACTTGATACATTGTCAGAATGGATTAAAAGTATAGAGGAATATTAAAATCCCACATTAGACGTATTAAAACAAAAGTACGTACCATTTATCCTTCTGTGTTTAGTAAACCAGAAGTGATAAAAGAATTAGATAGGTTACATGAGGAATATGTTTTGGTTCCAGCTGACAAAGCTTGTAATGTAACAACATTGTCTTTGTTTGTAAGGCTCATTATTATGTTCCCCAAACAAAGTTTGGGAACATATTGTTTTTACTCTGTTTCTTATTATTATTATTATTATTCTTTTTCTCCGGTACTTTTTTGTCCGGTAGTGTTCTCAGAAACTACAAAAGGGATCGATGTGAAACTTTCCAGGATGATAGTATAGCGTTTGTAGATGTGCATAGTGATAGTCATTTTGTCTTCACGTGTATGCACGCGCGCGCACGTGCACTGCAATTTTGGTACAAAAAATGGAAAATCAGAATATTGAAGGAATCGATATAAAACCTAAATAGGATGATAGTATATCATTTGTACATATGAAAAATAATAGTTATTTTGTCAGCACGCGCATGCATGCGCGTGCACGCGCATTACAAAATTTGTTCACCAACTTTGGAATCAGTCTAACTTTTTTGTTGTTCATTGAAATGGCTTGAAATTTATATCGTAGGTAGATATTGAGACCCTTAACTGATTTGCATGGTCAAAATTACCAATTTGCACGCGCATGCACGTGCGCTTCATTTTGATTGGATAATACTCAAACGTTTGTAACTATCTTATTTATGAAGCGAATGAGATGATATTCACAGCATACGTAGACAATATGTGTATCGACATATTGGTGTAACAAAAAAATGCCCACGCGCATGTGCGTGCAACGTTTTTTAAATGTTCAATTTTTAAAGGACGACAACGTTTTTGTTTTTCATCAAATTCTATTGATATTAGGGGTTTTGATGTGTCTTGGTACTCCTTACAAATTGCTGTGGTTAGAATTACTGCTCATCACGTGCATGCACGTGTGCTGATTTCTGATTGGACGATTTTAAAATCGCTATAACTTCCTTATATTTGGTGGAAACGTTATGAAATTCATACTGTGGGTATATGATACAAATGCCTGTTGAACGACATCAACAAAAATTCGGAATCATACACGTGTGCGCGTGTATGCACGTGCAACGCTTTCTTTCATTTCTTGGTACTGAAATGACCATATTGAACGTACTACATGTAATTAAAGGCTAAAATAAAATGATTTTTTGCTATAGATTCACAAGGACATCACTTTTTAATTGGGGGAGGTTTGGGGAACATCTGTAACGGTCCCCGTTACAATTGGAACTAGTTACAAATGTTTTTTAAACAAACTTAATTGGCATTGACTCCACTTTTGCTAATGTACTTGTACTCCAACTGCCCTTTCAAAAGATGAAATTCTTCAAAACCATGCTTCAGTTTTAGGCACATATTTGGTATCCCAGTCAGGCCAAAATTAAAAAGGAGTTTGTTTGCCATCGCATGACCGACCCATTTTTAACCCCCCAACTGGAAGGTTTTTAATGGCATAATTTCGGCCATGTTTTTTTTTTCCACTCGATTTTCCGACGTCTGTTTTTCTTTCAAGTTCCTATCCGCGTTTGGTTCATCTTCACAAGTCAAGGGTTATTGATTCGTTACCTCGCACCATGCTCGCATCAGTCACCATTCAAAGCAAGGGTTTGGGACAGGGGATGATGCAATAAGCTAAAATTAAATCATCCAATGAGATTCCTCGTCTAAGATGCAAGTTTGGAAAGAGCAAAAACAGAAAGTAAACAATGGTCTTTGTGGGGTACTTTTCTTAACATCAAGAACATTGCGTGTTGTTTTTATTTTGTAACGAGGTAACTAATCAATAGCCCATGACTTGTGAAGATGCGTTTGGTTTTGTATTTAGTTTTGTTCTTTGCGGCGTTTTGTAAATCGTTGCAATTTTAAGCGCTCAAATGATCGATTCAGCACATGTCATACTGATAGAATTTTATCTATCTGACGAGGCATCATTCGATAATTATGGACACAAACAACAACTGTGTCCGATGAAAATGTAAATGGGTACCCCGAATATTCGGAAATGCCTGCAATTTACCGAAACGCCCCCAGGAATTAGTTTTCGAAATGCCACCCAAAAGCATCGAAATTCCCCTCTAATTATATACATTAATGCATATTAAGTTTATATATGTTAATCTTTTATGATAAAACATATTTCAATTTGTGATTGTTAATTTAGGAAATTCAATTGTATTCAATTCTCGCATTCACGATGTTTCAAAGAAAGATAACTCTAGCAAAATTTATACATATATATCACCGATGATTTTTTCCCCATTACAATATTTGTTTGAATTGCAAAATATATCTGCAGTGATTCATTTTGAAAATGGTTATCATGAGTCCAGCGGACTCCCCTTTATTACAATAATGAGTCCCATGCTAAAATCAATGAGTCCAAATTTCATTATTTCAAACAAACAGCCTGACAATCACAGGTATAAACAAACCAAGTTAAGGAAGAAGCTTAGTGTTGTCACCCCCTTCTAGAGAATGAATATTTCGCTTTTTATTACAAGCCATCATTTGCAGAAAATGCTTGTTCGTAGCTAGTTCATATTGCAAAATGATTTTCAGGTCCTTAAAGTTGAATGATGGAAGTTTTTATTCCTAGCTACTTTGTTCTGTGCAAATGCTGCAATAAATAATTTTTTCTCCATTTTCTTCATTTTACTCAAATCTTAGCCAAGAATAAAGTGTAAGTCATTTTGATGACATTTTTTTGTACCTTTCGAATTTTCTTAACCTCTACTTCGTTTTCACTTTCAGGACTGACGTTTGATTCCAGGGACTCCGCGTTTGTTTTTTACCTGTATATAGTTACTGACAATATTATCATTCATATCACTTTGCAAAACTGTTGTTAACTTAAAAACATATAAAAAAAAAATCCGTGGAATCGGATTATATGCGAGGAAATTCTAGTTCCTAGTTTTGTTTACTCGCCGTGATGCCTTATATATCATTTGGTTTCATTGGTTAATGCAATGCGAGTTGACCAATGCAAGGTGAAAATAACGAACAGTGATCAATCTCTTAACTCCTATAAGCAATACAAAATAGATAGTTGGGCAAACATGGATCCCTGGACACACTAGAGGTGGGATCAGGTGCCTAGGAGGAGTAAGCATCCCCTGTTGACCGGTCACACCCGCCGTGAGCCTTATATCCTGATCAGGTAAACGGAGTTATCCGCAGTCAAAATCAGTGTGCCAAGAACGGCTTAACAATCGGTATGAAACACGTCAGACAGCATTTGACCCAATGCGAGGTTGTATTGACGAACTAGATCATTATAACGACCATAGAATTTGCGAAATGCTGACTTCAATCGAGACTGTTGAAATCCCTGTACCATCAACTTGTTTGTCAGTAGCTTACCTCGATTTAAAAACTGACTATACCCAGAACAAGCTCTTGCATATCGAATCAGTTGAGATATATAAACACCATATGCAGGTGATAATGGAATATTGCTACACAAATATGGAAAGTTGACGATGGAGAAGCTGAAATCATCCCGTTTGTCATACAGTTGAGTTGTCAGTTTGCCGTTAATGTCTACTTTCAATGAAATATCAATATTTTTAATTCGGAATATCTCGGGTGTGTAGTACGTTCTGGAGCTTAGATTTCATACTAATTACCGGGGGGGAAATGAAAACATTTTCATATAATTTCGAATGTTCATGCGTCCGCTGGGATGCACAGTTATTGAAATCATGTGTCCTGAGGAAATTCAATGCGTAATTTACGCAGGACGCACGCCAAAATGAATCACTGTATCTGAATGTTGATTTAATTCAACTTAAGCAATGTATATATATAATGATTGGGAAATAATGGTTGAACACATTCTTCTAAATGAAAGAAAAATAACACGAGTTACCTTCCTTAGATTAACACAAATTCTAATAACAAGACTCTTTTTTTATGAAAAATTTTATGTTAACTTTTCTTCAGAGACGGTATTTTACACATTGAATCAATCCCTAATCTTTCAATTTAACTTAAAAAATTGATTCAAAGGGGAATTTCATTAGTTCTAATGGGCATTTCGGTATTTCTGGAGGCATTTCGGTAAATCACGGGCATTTCGGTAATTCGAGGTACCGTGGAGCACGGATTTAATGTATCAGAAATCGTTTGACCAACATCATTGAACATGAAATTGTGTTGAGTTTATACGAATAATATTTTTAGTTCAACAACAATGCTACCAAGTTTCAGTTGCATAATACATGCATGTTACATTGGCCATTGAGAGTAAAATCATGGCAACCAAGACTCTAGACAAATTTGAAAAAACATTGGACATATTCAGGACCTGGAAAACAAACACCCACAAAACAAGTAACATATCAGAATAACAAAATGATAATTGAGCCATACACAAACTACTTGAAGTTAAAACTGCACTTTTTAGAGAGGTTTCTGGCAGTTCTGCAAGTAATTCACTGTAATAGGGTTAATTCATCAAAAGAACACAAAATTAATTATAAAAACAGTTTTGATGTTCAATATATTTTCAGCAAAAAAGAAAAGAAAAGAAAAAAACGACTGACCCAATATTTTTTATGACCCTCGGGCTATGGCAAACCAACATTTTTTTAAATGTGGCCTCAGTGGGTCAAATGAATATGAGTTACCATACCTATACTGGATTCCTAAACTACATAAAAACTCTTACAAACAAAGATACATCGCTTGATCCAGTAAGTGCTCTACGAAGCCCCTATCTTTGCTCCTCATGAAAATATTAACAGCTGTGAAGGAGAAACTTCAAACTTGCTGTACGACTACATATACCAGAAGTGGTGTAAATCAAATGTGGATTCTAAAAGATTCTAAAGAACTTTTAGTTAACTTTAAATCGTAAAACTTTTCTCTGATCAACAACATCAAAACCTATGACTTTTCAACACGATAAATTAAAGACAAGACTTTTTGACACCACAGACAGTTGCTTCTTCAACAAAAATGGAAAACGAAAATATTCATATCTAGTGATCAGTCATTCAAAAAATTACTTTGTTAAACACCACTCTGATATGTTAAACACCACTCTGATACCACGCACAAGTATTCTGATGTTGAAATAAAAAATATGCTAGAGTTCCTACTTGACAATAGCTTTGTGGTCTTTGTTGATAGGGTGTAAAGCCTTTTTCGTTATGAACACTTTCACTTTATTGTCATATGTACTAATATGAAATCCACATGTAATAAGAAACTGCAAAAAATAAACAAACAAATTCTGAATAAAATGTCAATGAAAAAATCATACACATTGTCATGAATTCTATAAACCCAGTTTGAAGGTACAAGAGAGAAAATTATTGAACATCAATAAGCCTAAGTTTAGAGTTCACATCTAGACTGATGTACTGGTATTTGAGCAGGAAAATGTAACATAATGTACTACACATTGACAATGTTAGATAAAATGTGGCTTATGCTGCCGAAATGACTAAATATGGAAAATTAGATACTGATATCATGACATAGCACATAAGTATAACAAGTGCACCAGACATAAACATGTGATAACCTAACCATGACACTTGTGCGTTACCATACATATATCAGATCAACGAACATGTAAACATCATGATTCCTATTTTGTGAAAGCAATAAAAGAGCAACATGAAAATTGTTTAAACCTAAGATAAACACAAAAAACATGAGCAACTTACTCTATGCGGGGCTAAATTGTGCAAAAATGGTGAAAAGGCACCTCTATTTACTAAAACCGCCATGCGGTGATTCTTCAGTTGGGTGGAAACAGTTACTAAAAGTCAAAATAGGCAACAAACTCAATCCGGAAAATACATGCCTTGACTATAACGTACAAAGAAAGACAACTCAATGTTGTGACATTACATAGGGTCTTCCAACAGTCTGTTGGAATTCCCATGGGCACGAATTGTGCTCCTTTGTTAGCTGACCTGTTTTTATATTCACATGAAGGAGAATTTATTCAGAAACTTCTACTTAAGAAGATGAAATCTCTTGCCTTCAATTCAACTTATAGATATATCAACAATGTTTTATCTATTTTAAAAAAGGACTGATTCACGATTTCCCCCCAAATTTTATTTTTCACTTTTAATGATCAAAATCTACTACCTAATATGTTTAAAAGATTTCACATAAAAATTAAGGTTATATATTATCACAGACGCTCATTTTAGAGAGTTCATTATTTGTTTTGTAAACAAAGATTGTGGTATGTTATTGTTTACGAAATTTTCCAAAGAAATGGATATCGATCTAAGTTTATATAACTTTCACATTTCAAGCACTCTTCGGGTAAAATGTGTCATCCAAAAGTTACAATATGCGACTATGCAAAATTAAGATGCTTTATATTCCAAAATTAATATTTCACTGGTTTGTTTGTATACATAAAAAGACTTGAGTCTTTGTTTATATAACACATATTGAAGGTTAAAATATAGCTTTTATTCTAGCATTCAGAAGGTCAAAATTTTGGTTGTTAACATTAAATGAGTTATACTTTTAATATTTAAAACATCAAAAATAAAAAAAATATTTTGTTCAAAAATCGTGAACCAGTCCCTTTAACAATATAACATTCATTCATATGTCGATCCCATATATCACTGTGAGCTCAAAATAAAAGACACCAGAGAATCGTCCACTTCTCTGCTTCATACTTGGATAATTTTGTCCCCCACCGCAACGCAGAAGGGGACATAGAAATACCGGTGTCCGTCCCACTTCACTTTTTGGACGCAACTCCCCAGAAACCGCTCAACAGATTTTGTTCATATTTTGTAGGATTGTTAGTCACAATGTTTAGTTGATCATATTTCGCTGCCATTTTGATTTGACAATTTTGACAGGAGTTATGGGACTTTGTTGAATTTGTACATGCTACACTATAGGAACACTTTGTGGACGCAACTCCTCTGAAACCGCTCAATGGATTTTGTTCATATTTTGTGGGATTGTTAGTCACCATGTGTAGTTTATCATATTGCGCCGTCATTTTGATTCGACAGTTTTTACAGGAGTTATGAAACTTTGTTGAATTTGTATATGCTACACTATAGAAACACTTTGTGGACGCAACTCCTCCAAAACTGCTCACCGGATTTCATTCAAATTTTGTAGGATTGTTAGTCACCATATGTAGTTGATCATATTGCGCCGCCATTTTGATTCGACAAATTTTACAGGAGTTATGAGACTTTTGTGCTTCAACTTTTTTTGCGGCGGTGGGGGACATGGCTACGTGTAGCAATCTTGTAGTGAAAATAGATATTGTCGGCAAACTAACAACTCAACTTCTCATGACAAATGGGATGGACAACTTTGAGCTTCTCCATCGTCAACTTCCCATATTTATGTAGTGATAGGATGGGGCCACAATAGGGATCAAAGTTTTCCATTTTCATGAAAGCTTCCTGACATAGTGCAGATTCAAGTTTGTAAAAACCATGGCCCCAGGGGTAGGTTGGGGCTACAATAGGGATAAAAGTTTTACATGTGAATATATATGTACATGTATAAGGAAAATCTTTAAATACATGTATGGGACAAGGTGACTCAGGTGAGTGATGTGGCCCATGGGCCTCTTGTTTTTTTGTTGCAATTTTGGTGATTGCAAATTTAGAGATATGTGTCCCTAAATCAGATAATATTAAAGTTTTTAGCAGAATCATTACACAGAATTTTATATTTGATTAATTTTGCTTCAGAAATTGAGATCATCAGTAACCCAAAGTCCTGTACTGTTGAGTTTGGGGGGAGCTGTATATTCAACTGTGAAGCCAGGTGTCGTGGTCTCTTGCTTCGCTATGAATGGTATAAAGATGGCCGGAAGTTACAAGGTAACATATATTGTCTTTTAGAAAGATTACACAAAGGGTTGATGTGATTATAACAACAAAGAAATCTATCTATTGTGACAGAGCATGCAATGTATTACTAAAGTAATTAAATGTAGAAACATGCTTATAATAAGAATTAATGTGTTTTCGATATTCAGTTAGATGGAGGATTTGGTTTTTCTTATATTGTATTTTTTTTTCCTTTCGTGTGTTACTTCAGTTCTTTTGAATTTAAAGTTGGGTTGATTTAAGTTGAATTTGTCCATTCTCTAGGTCAATGTAAGAGTGAGTTGAGGTTAGATCGTCTCCAAGACATGGAACAACAAGGAAACTACATGTGTATGGTGTCTGTGCCAGAGCTTAATATCAGTCGTCATTCCAATATAGCATGTCTCATCATCAAAATGGACCCTAACAAACCACCTGAGTTCAATCGTAAGTCACTGCACTAATGCTAGAATTTTAAACAACAAATATTCTCCGTGTTTTCTCATAGATTTTTGGTTGGATTGCATCATATTCTAGAGTGCTCAAATATTATCAAAATTCAATCTTGATAAATTGCTTAAAGGACACATCTCATGTTTTCAAAGTATACAAAATTACATGCATTTTATCTTAATAGTTTGTTCGCTGAAATTTTGTGATAATTAACCACACTACAGACTTAAATCTAAGCCCCGATTTCAAAAAGTCTAGTTAATTAATTAGGTAGTCATGTGGTACAGTAACGTCACATGCACCCTTCTTTGATCAACTGATAGTGAAAGTAGTGTTGAGATATTATTAAAAATTCAGCTTTTAGGGGCCTAATTTATTCACCATCGGCAACATTTAAATCGATGTTGACAAATTTTTCAAATTTTATGTTTTCTCCATCAGTGCATACATATAGTGATGTAAATACCCCAATATGGTGAGGAAATGCGTGTATGAAATCTGCAATATTGCGAATAAGTATGCGAGTAAATAATGTTTATATGGGTTGCTGTCTACGAACTGTTTGGTTATTCCTTTATACATCTGTAATTGATGCTGCTTTTCTAAAATAAACAGTGCAATATTAATTTATTTTTGGATTAGACAAATTATGATAATATGTACTTAACAGTTAGGCCCTAGGCCAAGCTACTGTCATGGGTGCATTTCGGAAAGAAAGAGAAAAGAAAAAGAAAAAACACACACAAATCAATAGAAATAATCAAATATAAATTGGAAACCAAATTATTTTATCAAATCTTATCATTATTTTTGAATTGTGATCTACATGTCGTTTAGGAAGTGGGAGCACGACATGATACTGACGCACTCAAGATGTTACGAGTTCATTGAGGAAATAGGCTAATTTTATAATTCAATTTAAAGTTAGGAAATACAATATTCTATTATTTATACATGTATAATTAAAAGTTCAATAATTTTGTATCTTTAAAATTTTTGTAAAACTACCAGTTAGTAGAAACTGGAAGCACAAGGTATACCGGGTATGTTGTTACAAAGTGAAAGTCAGTTGATCCAAGTGTGTATTGAATTTGAAGACTAGAACAGAATTATGTAATGCTTAGTTTCGATATATCCATTTTCTCGCAGTTTATCAGGGTCTCTGTCCAAGCGGTTTTTGAAAAGGTGACTGGGTGTTTTTTTAAGGTAAAAAGTTATCCACATTTTTTTTTTCTTGTACCTTCCTTCGAAAAATAGAAAAAAAGATGTCTATTTTTTAATCCTTTCTACCGACAACTAGTACACCGGAGCACGGCACAAAACATCTTAATGCAATATTATTTACAAGCCGTTAACATGATAATTGGTTTTTTGTCGATTAAATCTAATCTGTTTATGAAATGGCTAATAGATGTTTTCAAACCCGAGGGCTCATATGACGTCACATAATGGTGCATAAAATAGCGAAAATGAATATGCTTATCGCAAGATTTGAATTTCATCGCTTTCAAACTCATAAACTACACAAAATATTTCAATTAAAACACATTTAAAATAGTTTTAGGCATGAAGAGAATTAATTTTGCTGAAAAAATGAAAAACTTTAGAAACATGCGTTGACAACCATATAAACATTATTTACTCGCAATATTGCCGATTTCATACTCGCTTTCCGCACTATATTTGGGTATATTTACATCGCTATTTGTATGTACTGATGGTGAAACATATATTAAAACTCTGGAAATTTGTCAACTTTGATTTAAATGTTGTCCATGGTGAATAAATTAGGCCCCAAAAAACTGAGTTTATAATAATATCTCGCACTACTTTCACAATCAGTTGATTGAAGAAGGGAGCATGTGACGTCACATTATTGCAATATTTCAGTGAACTAAATATCAGAATTAATTACTATAAGCATAAGAAAGACAAAATGCACATTATCTTGTATACTTTGGAAACATGCGATGTCCTTTAAGGATATAAGTATGTGTTATTTGAAATTGAACATTTCAGCCACTGACAAAGTTGCTCTGTTGATTGGGAATTATGACTACAAGAACGAGACGGAGCTGAAAGCACCAGAAACTGATGTTTCGACCTTGGCCCAGCTCTTCAGGCATTTAGACTTTAAGGTGGTAACTCTCCTAAATCTGACCAAGACGGAAATGTTGTCGGCAGTGGACTACTTTTCTGAACTTCTTGGGAAAGGTGTATATGCTGTGTTTTACTTCTGCGGGCACGGTTTTGAGGAGGATGGGAAGTGTTATTTTGTGCCACCAGATGCCAAGGCTGGTTATACAATAGAGGACTGTGTTAGTGCAGAGAATGTTCTGTACAGAATGCAGAAACCAGAACCAGACCTAATTGTGTTGATTTTGGATATATGCAGAATTAGGTAGATAAAATTGCATATAAATGTATGCATCTATACTATCAAATACCTTGTATACAAAAGACTACATACTTGCACTTTAAATAATTATTTTAAAGCAGATACATGTACTGTATAGCAGGTTTTTCTATAAGAACAAAAGAAAGTCTATATTATGAATGCAGACATATTTAGGGGCAAATTTAGCTAAGTTTCCCCTCTCCGACCCTGAATTTCAGAGGAGGGTTGGTAGGTAGGTAAAAAGTTTTTTTAGCCAGCAGAATTTTATTTAGTATGAAATCCCCATGACCATTAACAAAGCCTGATACCAAAACATCATGAAGCACATCATTCCACATTTCCTCGTCAGACTCGTAAAGTCGGTTCTTGCATAAAGTTCTGCTTTGATTGCCACATTTAGCAATTAGGGAAAGGTGTTGATACTTCAGACAGTACTCCATGTACTATATCTAATCACTGAACATAGACATATTGTACATATATAACGGTTGATTCTACAAACACTTGGGTTTCATCGGATTTATTCTGCTATTTATGCCGTATACACTGCCCACCATAAATAAGTATACACTTACCAAACTAAGTTGCTTTCGCATAAAAAAAAAGTTATATATGATCATTTGATTTTTCACCTGAAATAAATTAATATCACAATTTAACGGACTATGCCATAGATATTGAATTGATTCACTGATATTGAAATTGTACCCTTAACTGATAATTTTACTGTTATAAATTAAAAGTTGTACACAGTGAATTGGGGGTGAAACGATGCATCGCAATGTGGCCGAATCGCGATGTAATGGTCTCGATTTGATGTTCGATTTATTCTGGGTCTGTTTCGGTTCGATACAGTTCTAGAATTATAGCACACTGACATTGTTTTTGATAACATGGTTTCTGATTGGCCAATGGAATTGAAAATTGCCCAATCATTGAGTAAACTTTGCTGTATCAAAATGGACGCAGTCGAGTTGAAAAATGCACCCCCAACGTCTAAATCCTGGGTATGGCAACATTTTGGCTTTATAGGACAAGTGATAAGAGTGTTGTTTTATATTAAACGCTTTTATATTATATAGAATTTATTTGCAGAGAGCAATAAATATAATGAAACATAAAAAATCTTGGCATTACAGAGAATTTGGTACATGCTATAGTATCGAATTGAAAATCATCGAATCGAGACTAAAGTATCGAAAATCGAATCGAGAAGGTACTGTATCGTTTCACCCCTACAGTGAATTCAGCTCTTTTTCATGACTTGGAATATATTTCATGTCAAAATGTGTAAAAAGTTTATGTGTATACATGTACTTATTTATGGTGGGTAGTGTATAACTCTTAAATAATGTCAAGTAGAATGTTGTAACTATGGACAATGGCATATTGTTATTTCGGACACATGGTGTTATAACTTCGGACAGTTAGTAAATTTGGTTGCTGCTTATTTTGTGGTTCACTGGTATTTTATGCTTTTGTTTTTGCACACTATGTTAATTTATATTTGGTATTGATTTCAATTTTGTTTATAATTTTTTAATCGTAGTCTAATTATCGGTAGATCAAACTTTTACCAGAGAATGTTTTAACAGGACTTGATTTTGTCGATCAAACAAAATGGATGCTGACATCTTTTACAAGGTCATGTATTTAAATCAAACAATCAGATCTGAGTTACATATGTGCATATAATTAGGTGTTTTACAGTTTGTAAATATATCAAGTTTGGAAATAAGTTTGAATTGAGAATACATTGGATATAATACTTATTGATTGTCGAAAAGATCACACCCATCCAAAATATCAACACTTTCCCCTACTGAAGAACACAACTTGCACACCCGGATGCCCCGAAGTCTCGTCGCTCATCGTGTAGACAATATTTCTCCATCTCAGTCTTGCAGACCACCTCTATTCATTTTTTTTTTTTAGATCAAAACCAAGGAAGATATATAAAATTCTGGTCATTATAAAATACTGATTTGTACCTGAAACGACCATGAAATTTTCGAGAAATAAAAAAAAAACTTTGCCAGAATGACGGAATAAAAACTTTTGGGTTGGTGGGACTTTCTCAGGCGAGGGGAAACAAACAATATTTCTATTTTGGCCTAATACTCAATTTAATGATTTGTCCACACAGAATTTTGATACCATCTTGCTTAGTAAATTCTCAGAAAATGTGTTTAGCTCACCTGAGCCGAAGGCTCACGTGAGCTTTTCTGATCACATTTTGTCCGGCGTCCATCTGTCTGTCTGTCCGTCTGTCTGTAAACTTTTCACATTTTCATCTTCTTCTCATGAACCACTGGGCCAATTTCAACCAAACATGGCCAAAAGCATCCTTGGGTGAAGGGCTTTCAAGTTTGTTCAAATGAAGGACCATGTCCCTTTCAAAGGGGAGATAATCACAAGCCAGAAAAGCTGACATAGTGCAGATTCAAGTTTGTTCAAATCATGGCCCCCGGGGATAAGATGGGGCCCCAAGGGGGGGATCAAAGTTTTACACACAAATATATAGGGAAAAACTTTAAAAATCTTCTTCTCAAGAACCACTAAGCCAGAAAAGCTGAGATTTACATGAAAGCTTCCTGACATAATGCAGATTCAAGTTTGTTCAAATCATGGGCCCCGGGGGTTGGATGGGGCCACAATAGGGGATCAAAGTTTTACATACAAATATATAGCAAAAATCTTTAAAAATCTTCTTCTCAAGAACCACTAAGCCAGAAAAGCTGAGATTTACATGAAAGCTTCCTGACATAATGCAGATTCAAGTTTTTTTAAATCATGGGCTTCGGGGGTTGGATGGGGCCACAATAGGGGATCAAAGTTTTACATACAAATATATAGCAAAAATCTGTTTCTCAAGAACCACTGAGCCAGAAAAGCTGCTTTTTACATGAAAACTTTCTGACATAGTGCAGATTCAAGTTTCTTCAAATCATGGCCCCCGGGGGTAGGATAGGGCCACAAGGGGGATCAAAGTTTTACATACAAATATATAGTTAAAATCTGTTTCTCAATAACCACTGAGTCAGAAAAGCTGATATTTACAAGAAAACTTTCTGACATAGTGCAGATTCAAGTTTGTTCAAATCATGGTCCCCGGGGGGTAGGATGGGACCACAAGTGGGGGGGGGGGGGGGGGGGGGTCAAAGTTTTACATACAAATATAGGAAAAAGCTTTAAAAATCTTCTTCTCAAGAACCATTGGGCCAAAGAAGTTGACATTTACATGAAAGCTTTCTGACATAGTGTAGATTCAAGTTTGCAAAGGGTAGTTTGGGCCATAATAGGGACCAAGGTTTTACATGCAAATTTTTATGGAAAGTGTTCAGATATGGGCCAAGGTGACTCGGGTGAGCGATGTGGTCCATGGGCCTCTTGTTGGAATGTAGATGGGGGAGTTAGTTATTGCAACTACTTGTACATATCAGAATACAAATCTGGTTTGTATGACAAATATTCACATGAAAAAGATGATTTAGAATCTCATGGACATTCCCAGACATGATTTACAGTTTACAATTCACTTTGTTGTGAATTTGTTTTTTAAAGCAAAGGGAAAATGTGTAATTGAGCATTATTACAGTGTAGGTTGGTGAAACTGATATAAAGTACTAGGGCTGAAACGATACGCCCCCTTCACGACACGATACATATTGCATTACTTGTGCCACGATTCGATACTTTCAATACGATACAATTTAGAAGAAACCAATGATAACATTAAAAAAAAACTAATTACCAAGATTCAAAGTCATAATTTAAAAAGCAAAATGTTTCCAAACTACAAATGGTAAGATGCCTGTTGGCTCTGTAGTATAAACTTATAAAGTTAATTATTATTTTCGTCAACCTCAGGGCAAACAACAGTTTGAACATTATTCGACGCTATTTTGTCCCTCATTCAGGTAAAAATAATAAGTACAGGCTGAGCCTGATGTATTTTACTGAACCCGTTTGTAATAAACGTATTGAACCAAAAATTGAGGCAATGAACATTGAATTGAGCATTTATAATATTGAACAGTATCGATATTTCGGTGAATTGTTTCAGCCCTATAAAGTACATGTACATGTATGGTGGAAGAATTCTTAAAAGTTTAGATTTTTAAAAGTTGGTTCACCTGAGCTGAAAGCTCAAGTAGGCTTTTTTGATCAAATTTTGTACATCCATCTGTCATGCACCGTTAGTCTGTAAACTTTTCATTTTTGACTTCTCTAGAACCACACGGTCAATTCTAAGCAAATATGACAAGGTATCCTGTGGTGAAGGAGATTCAGGTTTGTGAGAATCAAGGCTATGCACCCATCCAAGTAAAGATAATGAAGACATCACAAGATGTTTTAAAAATCCTCGTCCCAAGAACCACAAGTCCAGAAATGTCATGACTTTCCTATAAAGTGAAGATTCAAATTGTTCAAATCATCACCCCCAGATATACATGTAGGATAGGCAAACAGGAGTTTTTAAAGTTTCATATACATGTAGGAAAATTCTGTAAAAATCTTCCCACGAACCAAAAGAATACAGTTTGACAAGTTAATATGGAAGCACCCTCATAGTATGAATTGAATCAAATTTGTTGACACTATGGCCCGAAGGGTCAGAGTGGGATGGCAATATTTACTTAAGAATGTCAACAAAAATCTTCTTAAGAACTACAAGGGCACAGTCTATCTAATTGATATACAAGCATCATCATATAGTTGTGGTCTTGACAGGGTCACCAGTAGTTTAGATTTTGCATAGGACAATATAGGAATTTTTAAAAACCAATAATAAAACAAACTTCAAGAACCACAAGGCTACAGTATGTCAAATTAATATGTAAGAGTGCCTATGTAGTGTAAATTCACAGGGCTACAGTATGTCAAATTAATATGTAAGAGTGCCTATGTAGTGTAAATTCACAAGGCTACAGTATGTCAAATTAATATGTAAGAGTGCCTATGTAGTGTAAATTCACAAGGCTACAGTATGTCAAATTAATATGTAAGAGTGCCTATGTAGTGTAAATTCACAAGGCTACAGTATGTCAAATTAATATGTAAGAGTGCCTATGTAGTGTAAATTCACAAGGCTACAGTATGTCAAATTAATATGTAAGAGTGCCTATGTAGTGTAAATTCACAAGGCTACAGTATGTCAAATTAATATGTAAGAGTGCCTATGTAGTGTAAATTCACAAGGCTACAGTATGTCAAATTAATATGTAAGAGTGCCTATGTAGTGTAAATTCACAAGGCTACAGTATGTCAAATTAATATGTAAGAGTGCCTATGTAGTGTAAATTCACAAGGCTACAGTATGTCAAATTAATATGTAAGAGTGCCTATGTAGTGTAAATTCACAAGGCTACAGTATGTCAAATTAATATGTAAGAGTGCCTATGTAGTGTAAATTCACAAGGCTACAGTATGTCAAATTAATATGTAAGAGTGCCTATGTAGTGTAAATTCACAAGGCTACAGTATGTCAAATTAATATGTAAGAGTGCCTATGTAGTGTAAATTCACAAGGCTACAGTATGTCAAATTAATATGTAAGAGTGCCTATGTAGTGTAAATTCACAAGGCTACAGTATGTCAAATTAATATGTAAGAGTGCCTATGTAGTGTAAATTCAAGTTGTTCATACCATCCTCTGTGTGGAGCTTAATAGTTATAAGATATTTGACATAGGAAAATGCAACTGTCCAGGTGAGCAATGTGAATCATTGGCCACTTGTAGGTTATGAGTGACATTGTGGCAAATGTAGATTTTGTTTAGTCATTGAAGATAAAAGACGTGTACATTATCATTTGTATTTTGTGCAGGAATCGTGTTGAAAGTGCCCGTCCAAATATGATGCTTGAAATTCCACATAAAGGGAACACTGTCTTCTGCTATGCCACGTAAGTACTCATTACTCCTATTTATTTAATTTTTAAGTCACCTGAGTAAACTCAGGTGACCCATTGCAATTGGTTGTTCTCCGTGCGTCGCCCGTCGTGCGTTAACAATTGAACATTTTAACTTCTTCTTGATAACTACCATTCCGATTTTTTTCAAATTTGGTATGAAGCATCTATAGAACAAGGGGGACATAAAATGTAAATTTCAGGACTCCTGCACCCCTGGGGTCCTAGGGGCAGGGCTAAAACTGCCCAAAATTTAACAATTTTCAAAGTATTCTTCTCTAGAACTGCACATGTTTAAGAAAAACTAAATGCATCATGATGTAGAGCAGGAAGGCCTCTACCAAAAATGATCCTCAGGCTAGGGGTTTTGACCCCAAGGCGGGGCCAAACTTAGTACTATATAGTGTTTATGTGCAAAACATTTAATCAATGTCTTCTTTAGTGCTATTGATACTAAATTGAAACTAAATGAAATTTCATGATCCTAGGGGTATGGGTTTGGTTTCAGGGTAGTGTGAAAATTAATTAATATATTATTGATTTGAAGGACTTAATTAAGTTTGCGGATACTGTATAAAATCTAAATGCATACTTAGGAAAAGCAGAAAAGGATTTACAGAAAATGGTGAATTTCACAACCCAGGGTTTTGAGTCTAGGATGGGTTCAGATTAGTCATATCTTTTAATGTTAATTAATACACATATTTTATTATGCCCCCCTTTGAAAAAGAGGGAGCATATTGTTTTGCACTTGTCGGTCGGTCGGTCTGTAGACCACGTGTTGTCCGCTCAATATCTTGAGAACCATTCACTTGATGATAATGATATTTCATATGTGGGTTAGTTATGAGTAGAAGAGGATCCCTATTGTTTTTCAGGGTCAAAGGTCAAGGGTCAATCTACTCTGGACATAGGAATATAATGTCCGCTCAATATCTTGAGAACCCTTTGCTTGAAAGACATCAAACTTGGCACACTGGTACATCCTAAGGAGTAGATGACCCCTATTGATTTTTAGGTCACATGGTCAAAGGTCAAGGGTCAAACTGGGCATAGGAATATACTGACCATTCAATGTCTAGAGAACCCTTTGCTTGACAGACATCAAACTTGGTACGCCAGTACATCTTCAGAAGAAGATGACCCCCATTGATTTTGAGGTCACATGGTCAAAGGTCAAGGGTCAACCTGGACATTGGAATATACTGTCCGCTCAATATCTTGAGAACCCTTTGCTTGACAGACATCAAACTAAGTACAGTGGTGTATATGCAGGAGGAGATGACTCCTATTGATTTTGAGGTCACATGGTCAAAGGTCAAACTGAACATAGTAATATACTGTCCACTCAATATCTTGATAACCTTTTTGCTTGACGGACATCAAACTTAGTACACTGGTACATTTTCAGGAGAAGACGACCCATATTGATTTTGAGGTCAAAAGTCAATTGTTGAACTGGACATAGTAATATCTTGTTTCCTATATTTTAAGAATTGTTTGCTTGATTGACACCAAACTTGGTACACTGGTACAGCATAAGGAGTAGATGACCCATATTGTTATTTAGGTCACATGGTCAATTCACTCTTGACATAGGAAGATATTGTCTGCTCAATATTTTGAATTGATGATACTACTATCAATTAAATGATGTGTGTGTGTATAACCCTTTTCAATTTTGCACCATGGGGGGCATATGTGTTTTACAAACATCTCTTGTTATGTAAAGCCTTTCATCAGTGTATGCACTTTTGAGGGCATTCAAGTTTTAAGAACACATCTTGTTATATACTGTTGCTGAACATTAGAATTTAGCTTAGATATTCAGAACAGGAATATTTTTTAGATTTCATAGCCCTTGGGAGTAGTGATACTTTTCACTTGTACTCATTGACAGGTGACCGATAAGGTCTTTGGACCTCTTGTTTCTCTATAGAGACATGGAATCTTCAGAAATTATAAAAGGGTGTAGTGACCTACGAACTAGCATTCCCATTGACCTTGGCTTTGATTATAAAAACTTGTATAACTTTAGAACTAGATCTGATAGAGACATATAAAAAATGAGAAGAGGGTGTTGGGACCTACAAACTAGGATCAAGGTCAAGTGACGCCAGTTTTACTGTCAGAAGGAAAAAAGGGGGATTTTTTTTGAAAAATTTCAAAATCACAGCCTTCATGATTTAGATCTTTTAAATGAAGTTCAAATTTGCATGGAATTTGTCATGGGAGAAAAATAGTAGTACTCAGAAAAAGCCACTTTTATACAGCCAGTACTTCGTTTGGAAGACTTTATAATCGGTAGATTATAATTATATCTTGTTGTTCTCTTATTTTTCAAGTATTTGCCGTCAGTTACAGCTTGTATTGCTTTACTGTGGATTTACAGTAAGTGTGAATGAAACATATCGGCAAGTACATGACGTGCTCCAGATAGTTCATTGGAAAGTCCCTGAGTGATTTTAAAGAGCGCTTTTGATTGGTCGGTTAAATTGTAGGTAGGCGTTCACAAGTATTTGGTATTATATTATCTCGTGCTAAAGCTATTTGATTTCAATGTAAGTTGCACCGTACGTAGCGTGAGATTCAATATCGGTTTTGATTTGACAACGGAGATTTGAGATTACGTTAGGGCTGTTCCATTAAAACATATGAGGTACCCGGGGAAGGCACTTTAAAATTTGGGTAACCACCCATAGAAGCATAAAAATGAAATGAGGGACCACTCACAGAAGCAATTTTAGATAGTGCGGCACCACCCATAGAAGTGAAATAAATGTGAAATACACTTTTTCTTTAAATTCAATATGTATGAATGACTATATTTATAACCCCTGAATAGAGGTCTATTTTCAGATGTTTCCAAGCATGATAGTAAAAAGAAGAGTATCTTGGGTCTCATCACCATTCAAATAACTGGCTATCAATGAAGCTTGATCATAGAACCATCAATTTATTTTATCAAGACTGTCTTTCTTAAACACGATGAACTAAATTAATTTTATAAGTCTACCTGTTCATAAAAAGTCTATTATTGTAAATGTTCAAAAACAACTATTAAAAGTTTTAAAATTGACTAGTATTTTGAGTATTAAAAAACAAGAAAATGTGTCTCTGCGACACTGATGTCTTAGATATTTGTTACACTACAGATCATTGCAATGTTCACAAGGATGTTATGGAATGACAACTGGATCCTGTGATCTTAACCTTTGAAAAAAAATAATAGGGTTCTATGTCATCCTAAAAACTATGTACTAAGTTTGATTAACAGTCATCACTGAATGAAGTTGATTTTAGAGAGTGTCCAAATGCTACAGAATAACAACAACTTTGGGAAAACGATAATAAAAAGCTGAAGGACTTGATCCATTTCTGACAGTTGAAGACTTTTATATCCCTCTCCAAATTTGTGTATTTAAAGGAAATAACTCTGTAAAAATCAGCTAGACTTTTTAATTTGATTTGATATCAAATTTAGAGCATCTCAGTGATCAAAAGTTTGCTTGATGAAATTTCTATATACCTATTGAAATTATTCAAATGAAAATGTGTGGTTGAAATTTCTTGAAATTAATATAAATTTTCCTTCGTTGGTCAAAGTAGATGAGTATAAAACAAAATTTAAAGAAAATTAAATGAGCGAAATTTATGCTAGTAATGGTGTTGGGTAACCCCATTAAAATCTATAATTCTGTAGTCATAGTTCAACATAAGATGACAAATACTACATGTAATATTGACAGGTAGAACAAGTTTTAATGATTGGAAAAATATTCTTTAAACTTCAACACAAAATACAGTTCTAATCTTTGTACAAAAAACAGTGCACAACCAAAACTATATAGATTGTCCAAATGCTAAGTTTGGCACTTTATACTCCAACATTAAGTCAATTATTTGAATTGGCACGCTACATTGTACATAACAATCACCAACTTTTTTACATACCAAATCACCCAGGGTGGACACAAAATTGAAAATAATAATGCCAATCCGAATAAGTTGCCAATTTGAAAAAGACAAATTCTATAAAAATGGCTATTCAAAAATTGGATAAAGCATTTGTCAAATTTAATTGTCATATGACTGTTCAAGAGAGGCCATTGCATATTGCTTTAAAAAAGTCACTGACTGTTGTGTATACATCGGTAACAAATACCTAGAATTCAAAACCATGTCTATAAAATAAACTAGCTGCAAATCTCTGAAATTCAATGTCACGATTTTTACTTCCTAAACTTTTGAGGGAAAAGTTTTTACAGTGTCTCATATAAAGAAGTATCAGATATATTTCTACTTTTGATTTCCTTGTCCACAGCAACTAAAAAGTCTGCCTTAGATTTTCTTCCAGTGTGTGTTGGCTTTTGAAAGTGTGTGTGTGCAATAATA
This sequence comes from Ostrea edulis, assembly GCF_947568905.1. Classification (NCBI taxonomy): domain Eukaryota; kingdom Metazoa; phylum Mollusca; class Bivalvia; order Ostreida; family Ostreidae; genus Ostrea; species Ostrea edulis. The sequence goes on along the minus strand of NC_079168.1, from coordinate 60,834,143 downwards.
CCTTTAACTCAGCAATTGTTAGTAACAATATTGGACTGTCTTTAAAACTATCTAACAATTTCTTCTGCTCTAGTTTATTTCGTTCCTTTTCTTTGACATCTTCAACATACTTCACTATTCTGTCTTCTTTTACTCCTATAAGATTACTGATAGGTGCAAGATCTGAGCTTGACAATATATCTGGGTCACTCTCCATCAAATACTTCACATTTTTTGAGGGCATGAAAAAATCTAGCTGCAATAATGTAGCCCTCTCTGATTTTTTTTTTTAGGGAAAGGGCTACAACTCCTTAGGATCTTCGTAATGGTGCAAATGCGGGAGTGATTCACTCCCGCAACATTTGCGCTCATTCTAAACATTTCCTGACTTTCTTTACGTAAATAAAATGATATTCTATGTTTCTTAGTCAATATATAAATTTACAACCTGCAACTTAAGATTTGTGAGGCTCTATTCTACCGTTTTCAACAATTTTGATAAATTCCAATTTCTCGATTCATGTTTGATGTACTGAAGTTTCAACTTGCGATTGTCAAGTCATTTAATTGCATAATTATGCCATATAAAGTAGTATTTACATCAATGGACAAGTATGGAGGCGAAAGCTATTTCGTCGGTATTGAAAAGGTTTGAATTTAATATCAAGTTAAAAACCGAACAGCAGAGTGTAAATTCTTTCTGCAACAATATGATTTTCCTTTCTTTGTCGAAGTGGCTCAAGTAACTACATTTTCGCGCTGATTGTCAATGTTTAGCGTTTTCATTAGATCCACCTACGAGATTTCGCGATAACAAGCATGGCGGAGCAGACGAAGAATTTTGCATGCTGTACATTATATTTAATGAAAAACACCTTTATTAGACATTCCCGAGCACAAAGTTGGTACTCCGTTTGGTGTAAACAACATTTGGGACTAATACACAGAGTTTATTATCGGTTATTCATAAAATTATTTTGCACCATTACGGAGATCCTATGGAATTGTAGCCTCATCCCGAAAACGTCAGAATAAAAAAAAAATATTGGATAGGGCTACATTATTGCAGCTAGAAAAAAATCAAAAACCGTTTCAATGGACCACGAGCACGGATTTACTGATAGGTCGGACCAAAACAAAGTCTATAACAAAGTCGGACCATAACAAACTCGGACTACAAAAAGTCGGACCATAACAAACTCGGACCATAACAAACTCGGACTATACTTATAATTGTGAATGTAAATCGAAATTAACAAATTGACTCATTTAATTTTTCTTTTCTTTTACATTTGGGCGATATCATGAACCTGAAAGTGACAGATTTACCTGTAGGTGTGATATTTACAGGATCCAGCGAGGTGAATGGGGGGGTTGATATTTCTGTTTTTCTGTTTGGGGACTTGTAAGTTTACTCTATTTGGAATTTATTTTGCCAAAGTTAAGCAGAAAAAAGCAACAGTTTCAATATAGAACTCTGAACACAATTTTAGCTTCAAACTCATACTTACTCTAAATCAAAATTATGTACATTCTGCCAGAAACAATTGAACATTTGTTTTGGGGATGTGCTAGTGTTCAGCATTTCTTCAGAGAATTTGAAGGTTATTCAAATATCAATAACAAAAAATAATTTTATGAAATTCAGAAACATATACATATTGCATATAAAAATAATGAAAAAGATATATACATATATACCTTCAGTAGCTTGTTATAAACATTTTGTACAAGTTTCTTTGCAGAATGTATTTACTGTATTTATATATATTTAAAAAAAAAAGGTTTTCTGTTAGAATCTATACGCTTGCACCCCCACAGTGTGAGACACCCCCCCCCCCCCCCCCCCCCCCCCCCCCCCCCCCTTGGAAAATTAACCTGGATTCGCCCTTGTGATTGATTGTTTATACGATTGATGAAAAAATAGATTATTATATGCCTAAACTAATATTTACTAGATTACTATATGCGTAAATGATGTTTTAGAATGAGAAATGGCCAACATATGTTTTCAAAATAAATATTTTATTTTCCATGGTATAAAGAACAGTGTGACATTATACAAGACAGTCATAGAGATTAATAGAATCCTTCATTAGTACGAGTGTGGGATAGGGAAATTCCACCGAGGGGACAAGATTCGCAGTCTTGGACGAGGCTTTGCCGAGTCCTAGACAGCGAATCTTGTTCCAGAGGTGGAATTTCCTTATCCCACACGAGTAAATAATGAAGGATTATTTTTCTCACATTTTAACTACAGTTTAGTGCATAAAATTAGCAGCTTTCAGAAAATTTTAGATTATCAAAATCCTCATTTGAACTTCGATGCAAAAACTAATTAGATAGGCAGAAAGAGCATACCCGAAAATGGTTTACACTGTAAGTGTAAACTAAAAAACCCAAGGTTGTCCACCAGAAAGCTATACTACATTAAAATTTAAAGATAACAATGCAAAATATTTTTACTTCACTGTGTAATGTAAATCTTCACCGTGTAACGTAAATCATAGAAAATATATGACGTCACAATCAAATGACGTCGCAGCAGTGTGAGACAGAAAAATCTCACATGGCTGTCTCACATCGGTAAAGTCGATCTCACACTGGTGATAATGTGAGAAAAAAAGATATCAGGTTTTCAATCAAGCACATCACGGTATTATACACAAAGTTCAGAGAGTAACACAATGAAATTCAATGTATTGGCATATCACACACGGACACATCAGGGACTATCAGTCACTGTTTGGCCCATAGATTCCTCCACACTCCCGCAAAAGCTGCGATACTGTCAGGAATTGCTGCCACTCATACCACCCAGGATGATAGAAACGTCAAACTCCCCGTATTGTGGTGTTGTGTCCAAATATGAGTTGAATCCCTTGAACCACTGTAGGAAAGGAATATATATATATATATATATATATATATATATATATATAATCCAAATAGAAAGAGTTGATATCACACAGTCAAAATAATTCAATAAAAAAAAGCAGGAAAATATACAGTTCCAAAATATATTTAAATCACTAGCGCTTTCTGGATTTTAACATCCATCCTCAGGTGAATACAAATTAATAATGAATACAAAGTTGTTTATCTTAGAGACGTCTCTAAGATAAACAACTTTGTATTCATTATTAATTTGTATTCACCTGAGGATGGATGTTAAAATCCAGAAAGCGCTAGTGATTTAAATATATTTTGGAACTGTATATTTTCCTGCTTTTTTTATTGAATTATATATATATATATATATATATATATATATATATATATATAATAGTACCATCATGTAAAATCAGCCCTCGAACCGTATATCAGATTACCACCACTCCACCCCCTCAAAAACACTATATTGTATGTATACAAGATTTATCAATAAGTATAAAAAAGATATGATATATGATGTTGATTTTAGCATGTAATATTCTCTATATATAACTCGAATATTCTGCGCATATTGCGCGTTTTATTTCATACGTCTTAATGTTACCCAAGTTTTAAATTCCATACCTGATTGTTTCTTCTTGGCTTCTTTTGCATCTGGTGCAGGTGAAGTGAATTGTAACATCTGACCTGATCATCTCTCTGTACGCACGCACAGAAATTCCTATAATATAAATTAAAGTATTATTTCATGAATTAGCTCTACAAATGATTGATTTTGAATAGTTATTCAAATTCAATTAACATAATACGATTACGACAAAGTATGGCATTCAATGTGGACGTTTTGAACGCCAAATTATCATTGTGACACATAGCTATATGCATTCCATACCATCGTAACTTTGACAATAAACTACATGTCATGTTAAAATTTTGTTCAAAAACCTATTTCTAAAATCGTTTTAATTTAACAACGACTGTTAACTTAATATAACCAAAAACTGTATTAACAGGCATTTTAAAATTGTGACACATAATCTAACTAGCATAACCGCAATGAATAATCCACATAGCAAACACCTATGCTACAATATTAATCGCTTCTTAAGTATATCACTTATCCAAATATCAATTCAAATTTTGAAAAAAATAATTCAGAATTCTTTCAAATATCCAAATGTACCTACAAAATGTATCATGGACATGGTCTATTTTCCTAACGTTAAGGCTTATAGATGACATCACAATCTTGATAACTTATATTTTCAAAATCACCATCTTAGTTATTCTGCAAAATTTTATGTTTGTATCATTAGTTTTAAGAAAGCTATCAACATTTTGGTAAAGTGTGTGCGACACTGTCGTTACCTTTGTACATTTTATATTTACATAAATATTAGAATATCCAAGCTAATAGATTCAATAATTCGCATTTTAATGACGGGTATTGATATTGAATGGATAGATTGTAAAATTGTCGTCAAAATGATATGCAACTTTCATATAGTAAAGTGTTTTCATTCATATAAAACAGCGTAAACGCTACCATAATGCTATGTAATACGTTTTTCAAGACACCAACAGTGTGCACGACGTCAATACATATACAATAAATAAATGCAATAGTAGCAACTATTTTATCTATTAATTCACTTTACTCAATGTGTATGATTTTGATACAGAAATGCTTATACAGAAAAAAAAAATGAAATTTGGTGGTAACAAATGAATATAAATTACACAATTAAAGCAAAGGAAATAACGTTTATAATTCTCAGAGTCTCAACAATTCATTATTTTAATACGTTAATATACAAAACACATGCGCTATTTTTTCTTGAAACTGAATAGTTTTTCATGTACCTTTGTTACCAAATTAATTATGTTTAAATTGGCATACATGTAGGCCCAACGGGCTGGGTGTAGATTTTAATTGCATATTGGTTTAAAGATTATTTATGATTGCAGTTACATATTAATTTTTATATATTATTTATTTTATGCTATAGAAAGTTTTGCAATAAAGCATGTTCCACTGAAAGAGAAAACATATCTCTATTTAATCTCGTGCTCTTTACATTTTGTCGAAAGTTCAAAAGAGCAATGGAAATGGTATTCACAATTTTCATGGAGTGTATTACTCTATACTGTTACTTCATTAACTTGTGTAGCAAACCAAAGATAAGCAATTATTAGCGTAAATCGGTAGAAAAAGTAAGTAGTAGGTAAAAGTATCTATTAGGAAGATTACATCAAATCTTATAACATGATTTGTCTATATCAACTATATACATAATGATAAATTTCTGCAATATTTGATGCACTTAATGTTCCTGTGAACAAAATAGCATTAGAACTGGCTACTACATAATCAAAATTTTGATGAATCAACTTGTTTCATACAAACTTGTTTTCTATGGATGAAATTTATCCCTCATTCAAAACCTAGCGCTTCTAAAGACCTGTGCATTAATTATTTGTAATTTGCTAATAAACATGTGATGATATACATGTGTAAATAACTTATTTAATATTAAAAAATCTATACACTCACCGGTATCGCATATTCTGTGTTGCCAGTGGTTGCAGCAATCGTTTTTCCGGACCAAGGTTGTGTTCTTTTAGGATCAAACACTTTCGCAGATAATTATCTGCTCATTATTAAATTGACCGAGCTATATTCTATTTATCGGTAGTCCAACTTTGTAATAGTCCAACTTTGTTTTGGTCCGACTTTGTTATAGTCTGACTTTGTTTTGGTCCGACTTATCTGACAGCGCGAGCATGTTTCGTTTTCCATTTTGGACAAGGGAGATAATCCTAATTTCCGGTCGCTATAATTTTAGAGTCAAACCGGAAACGGTAACCGGATCGCGGAACCTCATCAACCGAGATAAAATGAAGACAGAAAACGGCGTTTGTTTCACATTCTACTTTCAACCCTTCCCTTCTTTTGTTGAATTCCTCTCAGTTTCGGTAAAAAATAAAGATTTTATCAAAACAACCACCCACAGATGCAGTTTTCTGGCAGTAGGTACCCACCATATATGCAATTTTCTACCAATGACAAGCACCCATAGATTTTTTTTAATTGCCATCCCCGGGTACCTCATATGTTTTAATGGAACAGCCCTTAATAAAATGTCTTGTAAAGTTTATCTTATATATACTAGATATCTACATGTATATAAGTAATGGGATATCTTATAAAGAAAAAAATATAAGATGTCTTATAAAAGATACAAGATATCTAGTAAATTTTAGAAGATATAACTTTTATCAGATACCTTATGAATCTTATCTTTTAAACAGGAATAAATGTGCCATACTTATAATCCATCGCAGTATCAATAGGTATGGGAGGGGGGATACAGGGTGAAAAAGGCGGGCTCCAATATGTAAAGAAAAGGCAGGAGATCATGGCAATATCCCAGAATTCAAATAGTGTTGAATATTGAAAAGAAAAAAAAAGACAGGATCGAAAATGCTGCGGGAAAAGGCAGGATCCGCAGTTGCCTCTATATCCCAATAAAAATTGAAAGGTTACTCCCTTAAATTCCTGTAGATACTTGTCAGTTTTAAGTGATCAGAAATTTCAGTACATGATTTTGTCCGCTTAAGAACAATGCCTTTGTTTTGTTGTCTCTTTCACATTCGCAGTTTCCATATCGTTATTTTTAAATAAATCTCTCAGAGGATATTTTCGAAATCTTACAAAGCATTGGATAAGGGTGAGATCAAAAGATAGATGTCGGAAAAATTTCTAAATTCAAATAGTTAGGGGGAAGAGGGGGTAAAAAGTCGTAAGTTTCTGTCATCCAACATCGATTACACTTTAGTGGGAAAAAAAGATAACTGACTTTAAAACCACATAATAATACATTTTAATAAACATTTAATAGTTTCAATGTACACTTTCATTTGTTTTACTTGTTAATCGATTAGTTTCAACATACTTCATATTTAGTTTTGTATTGGGGGGGGGGGGGGGGGGGGGGAGTGTCTTGGTGAGAACTATGCGAACTCAGTTTTCTCAAACATTGAACATTTGATCTCGCCCCTAAAATAATTTGTCAGATTAAGTAATAAGATCAATAGATATTCTACTTCGAGAAAACATTTATTTTCAACACACGGCAATTGGATGCTTTGATGTCTTTTACTGTTATATATACCCACATTTTCGTAAGAAATTCGGAAGTAACCATCTCTAGATACTGTTAATTGAATGAACAACTGCAAGTTCTGTGAATTCTAGCAAAAACTAAATTCCCCAAACCATCCCTCTCCTGTACATGTATCACATTATTAAAGAAATTCAGTATTTCGTTAGCATTAGACGCGCCTTCTATAACGTCATAATAAACCACAGCAAAGGTTGATTGTTAATGTTGCATTACTGGCGTACCTTTTAACCTATATCGCTGGTCCACCCCTAACTGCATGTCCATGATTGCGATTACCCGTTGTACGAACACGACACTCGCTTCTTAGAAAAAAAATATATATATATACATGTATATAAAACTGACTCGCCCTAAATTGCAATAAAATCAGTAGCAAAGAAGTTTTCAACACTTCGTTCGTGTTCAGACCACAGTGGCTCGTCACGAATTGACCCTCTCTATTCTATATTTACATGTATTTGTAAATATAGAATAGACGATGTCAAATTTTAAAAAGACAAAAATTTCGTGACGAGCCCGTGTTCAGACGAAATATGCTTATCTTGGATTTTGTTTGCAGTTTCTTGAACGTCATTTCCAAAAACATTTCTCGCAGCTCTACAAATTAAAGACACCGATGGTACATTGTCAGGGGTACAAATATTTCTTCTTAATAAATTTTGTCTGATTTCTCTATTATATACACTTGATTTATTTTTAATTTCATACTCGATAAACAGAAGTACATATGGTGTGAGCTTCATTGGCGACACTTTCGGTGCAAGAGTTCCCATGATTGACAATTTTATAAAGTGGCCTTTGCGACGCCTAATTGCTTACTGATTTTACCATAAAATAAACCCTCGGCATGTAATTTTAAAATCAACGTCATTGTTTTAGTTGGTATAGGTTTTCCCTTTTCGCAAAGTCTCTTCCATCGTGCTAAAAGATTATGTAATGAGACGCTAGTGTAAAGACACATGTGACCATCTAAAATTATTTTTATTCCCGCCCCTTTAAATATTGGTCCAATCGCAGTGATTGTTCTTTCCTTGATACGTCATCATTGACAGATTTGTTTTGAAATCAACTATCCGGGACGGCGAATGAACTTGAGAAGCTGAGTCGTTCACACTTACCGTAAATTCACAGTAACCTATTTTACCATGAAAACTACTAACTTTAGAACATGGATTTTTGCAAATATTTTTTCCATTTGAAGAGGAGAAAAAACCTTTTTAAAGAACTGCATTGTCAATCTATATCTAAATCAAAATTTCACCAGTGATGAATTTCATACTGGTTCAAGTAATCACCCTGGGTATGCCTTTAGTAGAAATAGAAACTTACTTTATCACGTCAAGAATTTTTTCATTTTTCAGAATTATTTGTGTGTTTTTAGGAGTACAGGAATGTATGCATATGAAGATGCAGTGAATGGAATCCTTGTCAAGTACCTCCAGAAATTTATTGTTCAGGATAAGGGTGTGCTGGAGATTTTCTCTCAAGTGCAAGAGGGTTAGTTTAAATAACATATGTAATTAAAAACATGGACACCCCTGGTAGGTGTTTTTTGTCTATCAGTGTCCTGCTCTCCATTTGTCTGTCTCTTTGGAGTCACATTGAGCAGGTGACACATTCTTCCTTGAAAACATCTGATAATGATTAGTGATGGAATTGAAATCATTTGTTATTTATAAATGTGTCCTTAATATGAACTTACAAGGCCTGTGTGCAATTTTCTTTGAATAGCAATCGGAAGAGAACCCAAGCATTATAAGCTGCAGATCCCCGAGCTCCGATCCAATCTTCTGCAGCCAAAACGTTCTCTTGCTGACAAAATCTCCACAAAAGGTGCAACAAAAATGTATCACCAGCGTACATTGCGATGGCTGGAGTGTCACCGTAAGTATTTAAAACATGCATTTTTTTTTTACCCTGATAGGAAGTCTCCAGCAGTAACATTGCTGTGTAATCTCAACATTCAAACTTCCAATACACGTCAGTATAATATATTTGTATTCATATATACATATATAATACATATAGTTACATAATAAAACAAAAGAGGTAAATTGAAGGATGTTTAAGTGGCCAAACATGTAAATTCTACATTCTACCACTATCAACTCATCAAAAGCAACACTTGGTAATGTTACATTGAGAGTTAATTTTCATATTGCTGGTAAAATCAGTGTATTTCATTCTGTTTGACAGAGAAACCAGAAAAGAGGCTGATAGAGATTCCAGAGCTTCAGATGGAGTTAGAGATGGAGTTCCAATCTGACTTCTCTAATGTTCTTCATGTCATCACTACCGTCAAAAAGACGGGGATCACTAGCAGTGCTGTGGCCTTCATTCTCAAAATACCATCTGTACGTCTTTAAAACATGTACTTGTAATTTACCAACGCTACTAGCGAAATTCATGTTTAGGTCACCTGAGTCACTCTTGCTGTTGGTCTGTGTCCGTCGTCATCCATTAACAACTTCTTCCCAGAAACTACTTGGCCAATATTGACCAAATTTGGTACGTAGAAACTAGGTGAAGGAGACCGAAAATTTCATGATCCCCCTCTCACCCTAAGGGCCCTTAAAACATATTTGTTATGCAATCCTTTGTCTTTTTAGGCTTTTATATAGAAGAAAGTCCACTAGTAGTGAAAAGGTTACCTGTAGGTGTCCAATAAGTTGACAATTGCTGTCCATTATTTTTAAGAATGGACAGATACTGTCCGTTCTTAAAAATAATGGACAGTAATTGTCAACTTATTGGACACCTACAGGTAAACCCAATAATTTATTAGACATCTACTGGTAGGCTGAAAATAAGAGAAAGACAATACATTTGTCAAAGAGATACAAATTTAATTTTAAATTCCCTACAAGTAAGAATCAACACAGATATCGGAAAAATCACTGAAACACTTAAAAATGATATTTCCCTTTAGTAGAATTCTCTGCTTCAACTCGTAAGGTTCACAATTTTTTAATTCCATTGGCCATTACTATATCGCATCAAAACTTAAATTTGAAAGACATATTTCCATACTGTATTTGAATTTCGCTGGATTCAGAGGCACATTCCGAAACTTCATCACAACGCTTTTTTATGTTTTCTTTATTAGCATATCCTAATTCTGAATTATTATTTTCGCTTTCATCAATAATTTCACTTCACGAGATAGGTGTATTGGGTTCTTTTGGCTGGCGTTAATTATTTCCTCATCCAAATATTCGAAAATATAATGCTTTTCAGATCAAAATTTAGCTTCATAACTTTTTCACACTCCATATCCAGAATATTTGCAATACTTTCACTAAAATCCTTAAATTTTGACTGTGCAATGAAAATGCTCTCCCCATCAGAGGAAGACATGTTGATATGGCTCAGTACTATAGAGTGAGTGAATATAAAACCTGCAGTAGAAGACTACTCACCTGACACTGTCCAATAAGTGAACAAAAGAAACAGACTTCTACGCAAGACTGGTTATATTGTCAGACTATTCAAAATAGCTTTATTCATAATTATCATTGTCAATGGGTTTACCTGAGACTGTCCATTCTAAGAACAAAAGATGTAATGTTTTAAGGATGTTCTCTCCTGGTTTGAATTTTTTCAGAAGTATCAAACTTTTTTGATAAACCATTTTAATTGATACATCTTTATCCGAAAGACATTTAAAACATTAAAAAAGAGTATGTTAGTGTGGACTTTAAAGAATTACAGCCCCTCAAAGTTGCCCCTTTGCTGAAACTTAATTTTTCCTGAAAATTGCCAATTTTCACAAGAAACACACTATAAAACAAATATTAAGGACAGAATAATCTTGGCTTTCTTTTATTTTGTGAAAATTAAGCATAATTGATTATTTCAATAACTTTTACATAAAATATATCACAAATTCTACAAAAAAATCAAGTATTAATCAACATAATTGTATAAAATATCACACAAATTTGAAGACCTATTTCAACAAAAAATTCAACCTAGGGAGAATATCTGTATCAAACTTTTTCTGAAATTACTAATGTAGATTTGAATCATATTTTTGCTTAATTTAAATGAAAAAAATGTGAGGGGTAGTGTGCATTGGAACAAAGATTTGAACCATTTTGTGTCCCCACCCCCCTTCTTACACTGACATACATTCTAAACAATAACAATATACGATTTGTTATAAAATGTGTATTTTTCAATTCATATTTACAAATTCTATATATTTATTTCATTATATGATAAATAATCAGAAAACATAAATAATATATGCATATATACAATACTAATTCATTTATAACTACAGAATGTGTAAAAACATATGCCCCCGCATCAGCATTTTCTAATTTCCATGCAGTGTGACCTTGATCTTTGACCTTCTGACCCCAAAATTGATAGGCATCTTCCCGTCTTTGTATGTATCCATATGTCAAAATTTGGTTTGAATAGAATGCAAAGTATGAGTTATCATCCAGAAACTACTTTTAACAGTCAACTTCCATGTGGCCATGAGGAAGAAATCTGCACTTCCTGGTATGGTTCTTCATATGATGATAGCACAACTCACCCCTCTCACTGTGGTTACCAAATGGATGTAGCTAAAATGCAAACATCGGAACTCAATTTCTATCAATACTGTAAATTCTTAACAATAGAACAGAATATACTATTAGGTTTACCACCAGACTGCTAATACACCAACTTCAACTAACTCCAATTTTTGTCCAGCCAGGGATTATGTTTTAATGCCTTGCCCAACAGAATTTCTTAGGCAAAATGTTATATATGAATTTGTTCGTACATAAATGACTTTTTATGAAATATATGCTAAAATTCTAATCAGGATTTTTTTTTAAATGTGCATTTTCAATACCCTATAAACAAATTTTAACATTATTAAAACTTTTTGACAATTACACTTTGAAGGAATAATTAAAATAACATTTTGATAAAATAATTTAATTTTTAATTTTCCAGAACTGATTAGAAACAAATGATCGATCTAGTAGCCTCCCAAAAAACATATCAGATCTATACATGTATATATAGTCAACAAAATTATCTTTTGTTTTAACTAATTTGTATACGAATGGCGTGCCATAATTCTCTAGATGGGAGAAACCCCCCTTTTCCCTTTGAACTCTTTTTAATGAATTAAATTCACTGTATACTTTGGCGATTTTTTAAAACAATGATATAGATTACTCTTTTTAATCAAAATGATGCTTCAATAATGATACATTGAACGTTAGGAGCGAGATTCGCTCAAGACCGACTAGGCGGGATCGGGAAGATCGCAGATCAATTTAGGTACAGATCTACATAGTTTTTGTAGATTTTATTTTCATAAAAAAATTTCTTGTATATTGAAAAACTTAAAAATTCATTCAATCCTACATCAGCAGCCTCTGATTCGGGTACTACATCGCTAACATCCTTCCATTCCCCCCTCTCGTCTGACACTATGTACAGTACTGTAGTGTGTCACCATGTGCGTGGTTGTGCCTGCTTGTCTGTAATTTTCTTTGTCTGCCACTCACTTGTGAGATTATCGGATGCAGACTGATCTATAACTGCGTTTTACTTCTAACGAATCGCCCATGTATGTTTCTGGACTGCTTTAGAATAGACTAAATGCGACATTGTACAGTGTGCGTCTTCGAGCTCGAGTTTGTTTACAATCGTAACGTCATCATGAATGTCGTAAAATGAGAAAATAAGTAAAAAATTGTCATGTTTTAATTAATTTTTCTTAGTTTATTAACATTACTTACAAATAAAAACAGATATTAATGTTCTTCTATGTGCATACGAAATAAAACACACCCATCCCCATAGTTACGACTTTAAAAAGTATGGAGACTCACTCGCGGTAAAAGTACCACGAGAGTACACCCTTAAGTAGGATCAGTTCTTTCTCTCACAGAATGGACAGTTTTTGGCTTATATCCTTTACTTAATATTATTTGGGATAAAACTGTAAAATTCATGCATTTCTTTTAAAAACTTCTTCTTTACTCCTGGGTATCTAGCAGAGAAAGTGAGGACATAGTAATGATAAGCAAGGAAGCTTCTACCAAAATTGTAAATTTCATGACCCCCGGGGTAGGGGTTCTGACTCCAGGGTGGGGCTAAACTTGGTACAGTCAAACCTGTATTAAGAGACCGTCCAACGGAGAATGGAAAAAAGGTCATATATGACAGGTGGTCTCTTAATACAGGTTGCCTATTTTCCGCAGTTAATGGATAAAATTTCGTAAATAATTTGTATAAGGGCTATTCCAGAAATAAATATATGGGGGGGTCGGGAGGCACCTTTTGTATATACCAAGCACCCATAAAAAAAAATAAAAAATTACCCCATGACCCATCAAATTAATAAACTCATTTTACAATGACCCATCTAATAAAAAAAAAACTAACCAGACCCACCACAAAAATATTTTTAAAAATGAAAACGGTACAAATCTCGCGAGGTTTTCGGGACAAACATTCTAGTCAATGACGCGGTAATGCCTGTGCGACATTGTATCACAGTAGTTCTAAAGAAACGATGTCACATCAACAATCAAAGGCATCTATGGCGGGAATGTTGGAAAGATTGGGAGTCCAAACGATGCTATTATCATGAAATGGGTATGGATATGTTTTTCCACGAATCGTTCGTCTTCTTGGAGCCCGCGCCCGGAGGCCTCTATATCACCATCACACCGACTGATAAATATAACACATCGGTACCCTCGTATAAATCAACTAAGGTTTGCCTATTTTTATTAGAAAACGGAATACCTATTGGTTTCAAAATATTCCCAAAATCGATGCACTGTAAACTGTAATAATCTACAGAACAGAGTTCGCCGCCATCACGTCCAAAGGGACCCTACTAAACGCGCCTCTAATTTGAAGAGTGCCGTAATGGAAAGTTATGCGCTGCAAAGAGCGACAACTCGAATAGTTCTATGTTACTTCCGATTTCCGATTTCGAAAGCACGTTTTCAATTTTCCCTCCGACGTTTTGTAACCAACACGACAAGAGCGATAATAAAAATATTCTGAAAACTCAACACCCACGTGGCACAAAATAAAACAATAGAAACTACCCACTACCCATAATAAATATTTTTTTAACAGTCCAACCACGGACCAATTAAAATATGAAAAAATACGACCACCCACACAAAAAAATATCATTTGCCGCCCGACCCCCCCATTTGATCATTTCTGGAACAGCCCTAATGGAGAAAATGACTACATGTATTTGGAATTTATCATTAAGAATATCAAGTACGATTTTAATAGTTGTAAAATAAAATTAATAATACACTGTTGTTAAAAATCTAGAATATGATGTGTTGTATCATAATTTTTTATTCATCAAAAATTACATTTTTAATCTATTTAAGAATGATAAACTTTGCATGCATTTCATATTACACATTTACATGAGATTTAAAAATTATTTATGAACTGCATGTAAATTTTCTAAAACTTATAAACACTTTGTTGTAAAGGGTATTTATGTATAGCCTACTTGTACAGTGTAACTAAAAAATGCAATGTTTGTGGTAAGAAAGCAAATGGTGAAGTGTTGCGTCTCCTTTTGTACAATACATGCTGGAAATGTTATTCAATTTGAGAAACATTAAATAAATTACAATATCCATTGTACATGCACAGCAAATCTTTTAAGCTTAGAACTAATGCAGGCAACTTTCTTGAACTCGGACGTGTCAAATACTCGGGACATGTCGAAGTGAGCCGCTAGTTTGGGTCATTATTCTGGAAACCTCTAGTATCTCATGCAGGAAAAACGGCGAATACTCCGTTTAAAATTTCAGTCCTAAGCACAATATTTATCTGATTTATATCACAATGGGGCAAATTTTTACTCTGTTGAACATAATGGTATAACAAGTGGTAGATTTTCATTTCCGATCTAGCCTACCCGGCACTTCTTAAAGTTTGTCGAAATTCATACCTTCAAATACACCGGCCTTGATTCCCTGATCCTTGATTTTGTTAAATAAACATCAACTCAGGTTTTATTAATTAACCACACCCGACACTGCATGTTGACAGCTTAGGTATAATAATTTATTCAGAGGGCCGACTAAACAAGATCATCGCCAAACTGTGCGTATCAAAACGAAAGTGTTAGGGGCGATAATTCCCAGAATAGTCGTGCGTTTGAAAACGAAAGTGTTAGGGGTGATAATTCCCAGAATAGTCGGTTCAACTGAAATCGAAAGTAGTAATCACGTTGTATTCGAAAAATGTACAGTCGTTAAATAGAGGTAAAATTTCATGAAAATATACGAAAAGGTTGTAAAAATCATGGTCGTTGGTTGCGTCAGACAGGTGGTCGTTTAATACAGGTACAATATATAGAGTAACGTCTTGGGGGGAACTTTTTATGGTCACATACGACAGTGAGTCGCTTAATACAGTGGGTCGCTATGGCAGTTTTGAGTGTATATAGTGTTTATGTGTAAAACACTTAAATAACATCTTTAGTGCTATTGACACTAAATTGAAACTGAATGGATATTTGGAAAGAGCAGATAGTCCTCTACTAAAATCACCATATCATACATATGGACTACCCATAGGACGAAGATGTTCCCTATCGAAATTGGGGTCCAAAGGTCAAGCGCACTCGACATCGAAGTAGCAATATGGTTTCCGGGCTCTAAAGTGTTATCCTTTTCACCTACAGTCACCATATCATACATAAATTATGGACTACCCATGGGACGAAGATGTTCTCTATCGAATTTAGGGTCAAAGGTCAAGCGCACTGGACATCGGTTTCCGGGCTCTAAAACGTTATCCTTTCCACCTACAAATCACCATATCAAACATATGGACTACCCATGTGACAACACCCTTTGGGAGGTAGGGGTAAGCGTGGGGTATTCTTAGTGAGCATTGCTCACAGTACCTCTTGTTAAACAAGGAATTTAAGAATATTTTTAATAAAGAAATTAAGGAAGGGGATTAGAATGTTCAAAACCAGGTTTTCTCAGAAGCAGATGGTGTTTGGTACCGTTGTAATTCTCTCAGTAACCTGAAAAACAATATGCATATCATGAAAAATTGTTTTAGAAAAAAAATTAAACACCACCTTAAATATCCTGGTTTATGCGATTGGTTTTCGTCCGTCATGCGTTAACAATTGAACATTTTAAACTTCTTAATAACTACCAGTCCAATTTTTTTTAAATTTGGTATGAAGCTTCATTGGGACAAGGGGAACATAAATTGTAAATTTCAGGATTCCTGGGGCCTTAGGGGCGGGGCAAAAACTGCCCAAAATTGACCAATTTTCAAAAATCTTCTTCGCAAGAACCACACACATAAGAAAGACTAAATGCATTGTAATGTGGAGCAGGAAGGCCTCTACCAAAATTGTAAATTTCATGATCCCCGGGGTAGGGGTTCTGACACCAGGGCGGGGCAAACTT
Organism: Ostrea edulis; assembly: GCF_947568905.1. Taxonomy (NCBI): domain Eukaryota; kingdom Metazoa; phylum Mollusca; class Bivalvia; order Ostreida; family Ostreidae; genus Ostrea; species Ostrea edulis. Next base: position 60,817,639 of record NC_079168.1, on the reverse strand, counting down.
GTTATATAGTGTTTATGTGTAAAACACTTAAATAACATCTTCTTCAGTGCTTTTGATACTAAATTGAAACTAAATGGATAGAGCAGGTAGTCTTTTACCAAAATTGTAAATTTGATTTTCCCCAGAGTAAGGGTTTTGACCCCAAGGTGGGGCCAAAATTAGTATATATAGTATTTATGTGTAAGTTTGCTGATTTTAATTGTATAAAATCGAAATGCATACTTAGAAATAGCAGAAAAGGATGTACAAAAAAGGGTGAATTTCACAACCCAGGGTTATGACTTTAGGATGAGTCCAAATTAGTCATATATTTTGATGTTTTTATGTTAATGCACCTATAATTTAAAGCCTCTCATCAGTGTATGCACTTTTGAGGGCAGTGAAGTTTTAAGAACACATCTTGTTATATACTGTTGCTGAACATTAGAATTTAGCTTAGATGTTCAGAACAGGAAATTTTTTCTAGATTTTATATCCCATGGAAGCAGTGATACTTTTTCACTAGTATCCAGGTGACCGATAAGGCCTGTGGGCCTCTTGTTTTACTCACGGCCAATAGATAATTTGAAGATATAAACGGCCTTATTTAGACACTTTAAAAATTACCCATGGAATATAGATTTTGATTTAAATAATATTTTGTTAGTATTTTGTAAGAGAATTATGCTGCAGATATTATGAATAAAATTTTATCCTCCGTGTGACACCGTGAAAACACACTGGAGGGCTCTCAGATTCAAGGCTGGTGTGGAAATCGCAACTTTAAAGGCACTGACTTTTTTCTAGAGCCTTAGGAGCGGGGCAGAAACTGCCCAAAATTGACCAATTTTCAAAAATCTTCTTCTCAAGAACCCTTTTGTAAGAAAAACTAAATGCACAGTGATGTAGAGCAGGAAGGCCTCTACCAAAATTGTAAATTTCATGATCTCTGGGGTAGGGGTTTTGAATCCAGGGCAGGCCAAACTTAATATATAGTGTTAATGTGTAAAACACTTAAATAACATCTTTAGTGCTATTGATACTAAATTGAAACTAAATGGATATCTAGAAAGACCAGGTAGTTTTTTTTTTTACCTTAATTGTAAATTTGATGATCCCCAGAGTAGGGGTTCTGACCCCAGGGTGGGGCCAAACTTAGTATTTAGTATTTATGTGTAAGTTTGCTGATACTGTATAAAATCTAAATGCATACTTAGGAATAGAGGAAAAGGATGTACAAAAAATGGTGAATTTCACAACCCAAGGTTTTGACTCTATGATGGGTCCAAATTAGTCGTATCTTTTGATGTTTTAATGTTAATGCATCTATTATATTCTATAAAGCCTTTCATCAGTGTATGCCCTTTTGTGGGCAGTGAAGTTTTAAGAACACACCTTGTTTTATTCTATTCTAGATTTCATAGCCCTTGGGAGTAGTGATACTTTTTCACTAGTACTCAGGTGACCAATAAGGCCTGTGGGCCTCTTGTTAATAAAGTTGTTGAGTAGACGGTATCATTTTTCATTTTCTAGGCTGTATCCTTGAAAGAAATGAATCCAAAAGTGACTTCAAATAATCCTACTCGCACTAAAAGCACCCTGCAGGAAATACAGAAATTAACAGTATGTACTACAGATAAGATAAGATAAGATAAATTTATTCCAATTTTGGGCCCAGAGGGCATAACAGTAAAACATTTTATAAAGAAGGAAATTCAAAAAAGGAAGAAAGTTTACAACATTAACTACAGGTTACATAGACTGCAAACTGCGTGTGGATGCAGCATGTTGGGGAAACAAGTACAAACATATATGAATTGCTAATCATGTATATATACAAGTGGATGGACAGTATCAGTATTATACCAATATATGAATTATAAACTATAATGATTTTTGCAGTTTTAAAGCATCACTTCTTTTTCTGAAAGTTTGCACTAAATATTCGCTCAATTTGACAATTACTGGTTTGTCTTCATTAATCATCAACCAAGTAAATTTGTCCTTATTTGTTAGATAGATAAAATTTTTGTTGAGCTTGTATATATATACCATTGAAAAACATATTTCTCTCTTCAACATAGAATGGACAATCAGTAAGGAAATGAAATTCATCTTCAACACAATTAAGGTTACATAATTCACATATTCTTTTGTTTCTTTCTAAAGAAATCTGATGGCCAGAATTGGTTTTTGTAAATTCATATCTTCCTCTTTCAATTCGAAGGTCATGTGCACTAATTCGAAATCTACATAGAGTTTTTCTTAATTCTAGGGATTCTAAAAATATATAACTTTCCATAGTAAAGTTTTCTTTATACGAAAAATATGTTGTGAGTTTTCCTGATTTCTGACCCTCTTCACGTACCGGTAGTTTTGACCAGTAAAGTAAAAATTGTTTCCGTACCTGATTCTTCATTTGTTTTTTGAAAAATGAGAATTTGAGATTTTTACAATTGGGTACCAAAATGCCCATTTTTTCCTTAAAATAATTAACGTTTTTGTACCAACAATTTATATTATATGAATTCAGATTGATATTCTCTGTATAAGCACTGTATAACAGGGATGATTCTGGGCAATTCTCAAGTCTATGCCAATATAGTAAAATACTTTGGATTATAGAGCAGAACATAGGATATCTACCCAATTCAGAGATTATTGCAATATTAGTACTTCTTTTACCGGCACCCAGTAGATGTTTACAAAACTTAATATTCAGGTTTTCTACCTCCCAATTTTTAAAGATATCATATAAATCTCTGTCTTTTTCCAACATGCGTGTTGAAAGTGTTCCCCATATCTCGCAGCCATGCAAGGCGATGGGTTTTACCATATGGTCAAAAAGATGCAAAAATGTTTTAATTGGTGGATCGATAGATTTGATGTCTTTATAAAGTTTGAATGAGGCCTTAAGAGCTTTATTGTATAGATCAGATTTTGCTTCCTTGAATGAACCACAGGAGGATAATATTACTCCTAGATATTTATATTTGTTAGTACATTCAATACATATGAATTCAAATATGTTGAAACCTTTCCAAATGTACTTTTCATTTCTCAATTCTGTATACTTTCTTCATTTTTCATACCAATTACTGTATAGGGAATTATTTTCACAGGTTGGAATTTTCACAATTTTCTCTTTTCTGACACATTCGCGGTTTGATGAATTTGCGGATTTGTATATAATAAGAGTTACATCCCTTGACTGTAGTATAGAACTTCTCAAAAAAATATTCTGTCCAGATAACTCATAATACGTCAGTGAAATGTATTCAGTCCCTAAACTTTACTTAGGGGGTTTTAAATAGCGTATTCAGTAGATTAATTTACTTATTTGAAACCATGGCTAACTGGCTGAAACACAGAAAAATTAATTTCAAACCCCCTCCATTGAATTTGCTCCCTGATCTGCAACAATGTTCCAATTACGAGGAAGTGTGTACATTTGCTACTGCTATTGAAATTGTGAACTATATTCAGCGTTCTGCTCACTCGGCATCGGACAAGGCCCCTGGTCTAGTACTTCCAAAAACTGTTTATGGCCAGTAGTGAAACAATTGTCGCCGACAATCGATTGTCGATCGTTTTTGGCTCTTCGATTCTGATTATTGATTCTATTTTTCATAATCAATTGTCGCCTGTACACTAATTAATATTTAATCTGAGATTCATCTCACTGTTAATCCCGCTTTTATATTGAGACGTGTGCGAGGGAAAGTCAGAGTGGACTCCACATTGAAAAGTGGGAATTCAGTGACACCAGCTAGTGTGTATGCTGCCTAAATCCATACAACTAAATAGAAATAACCCCAAAAATAATAAACATTTAGTAACTACAGTCAACTCTCGATAAACCGCCACCTTTTGTTCTTTTGAATTTATGGCGTTATAACGAATTTGGCGATGAATTGAATTTCCGCCATCTTGGGGAGAAAGAGTTACTTTTCTTGTATATGTAAGAGTTATCTTTCCTTTAACGTACAAATTATTGATAAACCATGTCCAGTGTAGGTATTTAGCGCAATGCATGGCTGTTTCCTGGTACATGTTGGTGAGCCTCCATTAACTGGACGAAGATCAATGAGTATTTCACCCTTTGCAGTCAAAATATCACCCATTGTCCTCCTTTTTATGGACTTTTCCCATAAAACAGTAGAATAATTGGAGATTTTCTTTTGTGTACATTTCGGATGGTTTCCGTGGTATTGTAATGATTCCGGATATTTGAGGTACGACCATGCAGAGTTCTCAATTAGTCACTTTACATCACGTGATTTCATTTGTGTATAAATACTGAGACTCCACAGTCGTCTGTGTCATTCAGATAGAAGACCCAGCCAAGTTGAGAGGACGAAATTATGTGTACTAATAAAGTATTCATAGTAAACAATTCCTCGCCTGTTCTTACAGTTAGAGAGTGAATTTGGAAGGCCATCAGAAGTCTGGCCTGCCACGAAGAGGTTGACCTCCAGTAAAGAGGCTAGCCATAGTTCGTTTTTGGTGTCGTCCGCATTGGCTGAACAGACCGTCGTCCAGGCCGCTATACTCATTGTCCGTCCTGAATAAGGCATCTTACAGTGATTGTAGTGGTTGAAGGGCTACCACATATACTGTCCGTCCTGAATAAGGCATCCTACAGTATATGGGGTAATCCGAGGGCTACTGGGCTCTACATTTTGTTAAGTTAGCACTACCAGTTTATCGTTGCTTGCCTCTGATTGATATAGTGATTCTCTGTTTGATTATAATTAACCTAGATAAGGTTAGGACATATTTGTATATGGCAGTCCACTAAAATCATACCAATTAGTTTAAATTAGTTATTGTTGAATACCCCAAACCCTGGAATAGACCAGGCACGATCCCAGAATTTAATGTAAATACGTGACAGTATGTAATAATTTACTTGTTTTCTTAGAAATTCAACAGAAACCTCTTTTGTGGCGAAGCCATAGCAAACTGAAATATTTTTCAATGAGGTAAAAACAACAAGACTTTAGTTCATATTGAGGAATTATCTTGTTTATTTAATACTGGGTACCTTCTGCCCGCATCACTGATCATGTGCAGCCATGGTGGTTTATTGAGATAATTAACACTTTGATATAGACTTTTGCACTAAAAATACCGTGGCAAATGGCGATAGCAAGGCGTTTTAACAAGAATTTTAAGTTATAGGAAAAATGTTCTCAGAAAAATACGGCGTTATAACGAAAATGGCGATGAATTGAGTGACGATAATTCGAGAATTAACTGTACATGTAAATACCGATTAATAAAAGAATTGGCTTCATGGCTATGACCTGGCCTCAGGTATGTTGAATTTAACTAGAGGAGCTATTCTGCTAAAATTAAACTTTAATATACAGCACAACCAGCTGCAAGACATTCAACCTGCTGCCTGAATTAAATAGTTGACCTTGACCTAATATCGAACAACCAGTAGTTATGTCGAAACTTAGCTGGCTGCCCTGTAATCCCTCATAGGCTGCTTAGCAGCTGGATTAACAAGAGTGATTAAAGTTTAATTTGCGGGGGAGACAATAAATATTAATTGTAATCAATATTAATTGTAATCAGAAACGGGATGCAAATTTACATATATGGTGGAAAGGGTCGCATGCAAATTTTTTGTGGGGAACTAGGGAGGCGGCCAGTGTGCCAGTTTGACTACCAAAGTAGGGGCAACACTATATGGACATAGGTGCCCGAACCTGAATGGGTGACCACGTTCTAAGGGAGGTAGAGATCTCTGCGCATCTCACCTGTCTCTTGCGTGCTACCTGATATAATTAACAACTGCGGAGCAAGCTGTAGACCATCCTACAGTTGTCGCAACATGCACCAGCCTGTAGCATCCCCTCCCTTAATACATGTAGGAGGTGGATGTGGCCCCATCTATGAACTACACTGTAACTGAGAGTCCCACGAATTAAACTTTAGCAACTTATTTCAAGAAATTACCATTTTCTATGAATATCCACTGACCCTTGACCTACTTTAGTGGTCATCTGGAGGGTACACGTGAAATACCTGCCCCCTGCTTTAGTAGCAGGTGGGAGAAGAGCCAGTTTTGGTGCAGAATTAGTGATCAACTACCCCAACACACTCCCCAGTCTGCCACAGACAATGGAACAATCTCCCCAACTACAAATTTAATATTTCCTTTCTTCTTTTTTTTCTTCTTTTCTTTTTTCTTTTTTTTTTTCTTTTTCACCATGCATGTTTGAAATTGGAGGCACTTAATCTTGAAAACTTCATAAACCAGGGAGTAAAAGGCGAAATTTAAATAGTGAAAGCCAGGCAAGGGAAACTATTGGGCCTCTGAGGGAAATGTGTTGGGGTTTTATCATGGGCTAGGAAAGATGCAACCTTGCCTGAGGATTATTGATAAAAAAAAAAAAAACTTGGTGACAAGCTAGATAAATGAGAGGTATCCTGACGGTAACAACTGAATCCTGAGACTTAAATTGTTACCTCCCCTGCGGGATGGGCGACACGCACCCTCGTCGTCACCCAGGCCCCCTCCAGGCACGAGGGGAGGATAACAGAATATGGCACAATTCTAAATCAATCAATTTCAACAATTCCTAAGATTTAACAATAAACTGTAATGGATCAAACTTTTTAGACTGGAAATTCCTAATAAATTCGTCAAATTAATCCAAATGTTCAAAGCCATGCAAGAAATACTCCAAACTCAGCTAAGAATTAGAATTAAAAACCTATTGCTTGAACCAAAATACAAAATTACCCAGCCCATCAACACTCCTAAGCCTATACCCCCAAAGCACGCCTCCTCGAAACAAGTCCTGAGCAGAAGAGAGCGAGCATCTCGAGATCCCCATTTTATACTAAAACATGATGTAAAGGTTAGAAAACGTTGGAAACGTTGAATAACAAAACATGACACTTCCTGACGTGGTTTCTTGACTGCTGGAACCATACAAACTCCAAAAATGCCTATTGAATGAATTATGAAAAAAGTCAATGCCAAATACATCTGAGACAAAATCAGTCAATTATTTACAAGAAATAGAATAGATAGTGTGATTGACTTCAAAATGAACCAAACAATATAACTATTCTGATCAGGCTTGACATTCAAATAAACAACGACAAACCAATCAGCAATCTACAAGTCCAAAATTAGATTGAAATTGTCGAGAAATATCGGAAACAAAAAATGATATGGATCTAGGGTCTTTCTGCTATGGAAGGTGCTTAAGATCCAAAGAATCACAAGTAAGGTGAAAATGTCATGCGACTCAGACACAGAGGCTGGTTCTAGCACAAACCTGAAACGTGTTCACGAAATAGCATATATCGCTCCACATCACTTACGCTATCAGAATCATCTGTAAACTTTATAAAATAAAAAGAAGCAAATTGCTGAAATAGCAAGTCAATAATGTGTAATTAATTGCATAGGGACTGTTAATAATAGATCAAGTGCTACAGTACACGACACGAGTTTTATACACCCCACCGTGGAAAATCCACGGAGATACACCGTGTCCTCCGTGTTCCATGGTGTGTGTTATTTGCGAATACACACAGCTGCTAAGAGCTTTGTTCTGGCCACGGGCACCTTGCGGGAGATGTGAAAATGTGCCGCAGGCCAAATAATCAAGATAAGGGTGGAATTGTAAGAAAAGAAAAAATGTCAATAATTTCCCCCCTGATACTTATATTGTTTTTCAGCATATTGAGCCGATTCCAACGATACCAAACACTACATATTATGTTTTTAAGAAAACCTGGTTTTGAATTTTTTTCTTTTAATCTTCTTTCTTCATTAAAATATTCTTAAATTCTATGTTTAAATAATGCGTACTTGCAGGCAATTCCTGTTTTGAATGCGAATTAGTATATTCAGTAAATGAAAAACATACATGTGCAACATGTGATAGGGATATTTAATAATTACCGATGTGCTCTCTCTCTCTCTCTCTCTCTCTCTCTCTCTCTCTCTCTCTGACAAATGCGCTGTTTAACATAATTACCTCCATCATAGTGTGTTGATATGCATCTTGACAAATCTTGATCCAATATAGAAATTAGAGCATTGTCGATGATTAACAAATTGGAATTAATTTATTACGTAATTAATAGAAGCGAAAATACAAATCATCGAATGATTTATTTTTAAAATCCCGAGTTAATTACATTTGACCGAGACTTATGTTCGATGTACTTTTATAGAGGTTTTCATTTAAAAAAAATGTTCATCGGGAGTGTCTGGATAATGCAATGATTTTTGTATAATAAGTATATACCATGCAAATTCCTAGGGTCTTGTCACAGTATAACTAAATTACGGTTAACTAGTTTGGGTTTTGACTTCTCATGAAAAGTGTGAAATATATTGGGTCGGCGCGATATCAGTTCTAGTCTAAGATCACGGGTATCTTGCGCCGACCCAATATATTTCACACTTTCCGCAAGAAGCTAAGCACTTCTGTTGATTTCAAATACACGGATTAGCTGACCCCCATTGTTCTACTGAGGCGAAAACCCCTTCGAATTTGCAAGGAATGTACAAGTTATACACAGGTCATTGTTATAGTCATACATCATAGTACCGCTAACCCGACAAACATTTTTTTTATTTTGAATAAGTTATTGAATGACGAAGTATGACCAAACTGCAGATTGGACTTTATAGAGCCCCGTGCTAACATTACTTATATTTTTCAATGTATCAGAAGGGGTATGTTGCCGGTTAAGTTGTGTAAATTTCTTGATAAGCAATAAAATAACAACAAAAATGGTGCTTAAATTGTCCGATTACGAAAACCTTTCAAGTTTTCAAAGTACACCCTCTCCGATTCTACGTGCTTGTAATCAATATCCAAGGATGTAAATCCTCGGTGTCAAATGCAACTACTTCATGAAAAAAACAACTAATATACATATAAACAGAAATGACTTAACGATTATTTGCTTTTGTTCATATACGCTATCGATTATTAAAATCTTCAATTTAATCTTTAGATGCATTAGATAATGAGAGAGAGAGAGAGAGAGAGAGAGAGAGAGAGAGAGCATTGGTAATCATTGATTATAATATTCATGAATGTATGCAGATACGGGAAGTTTAATACGTTCAGTATAAATCTTGAAAGTACAATTTCTTTCTGATTAATTATCCATCTCCTTTCATTCTGATTTTTTTTTTATTTCCCATTTTGTTTTCTTTACATGTTAAATTTTTCGGCTGGTCCGGGTTAGGACTAATGAATAAGTCCCCCCCCCCCCCCCCCCCCCCCTAAAACGATGTTACGTGCTTAGCTGTCTATCTCCCTCTCAGTCAAAAATAAAATAAATAAATGCTATATATACTGCAACATCATTGGATTTACTGGATAATTCTTCGATTGGACCTTCATAATACATGTTAATGCGAGCGGACTATCTAGGCTTTTTTTCCATCTTCGCTAGCCGAGATTATTCGTCCACGAAGGCACAGTTGACTCAAAACCCATTGCTAGCGGAGATTAGATGAATTTTACCCCCGTATTATGTTATAACTGACCAAAACCTAGTACGTTTGTTTTACAACTTTCATTCAGAAGACGCGCAAGTTATTGAGTTACTGAATAAACGAGAAAACGTCTGCATTTTTATTTCAATCGTTGTCAACTCTTTACTTTGTGATATTTCAAGACTACATGTACTCAATTCAATTTATTGGATCTCATCACCATTATGCAATGGTATACAAAAATATAAAGACAAAAAGCTGTTATATATACATTTAGTAAATAATACATGCGCGTAATAAAGTATTTATCAAGTTAGGAAAAAAAAATAAAAAAAAAAAAAAAAACGTGTTATTATTAATGTGAAGTATGGGTATTCTAGGTAGGGGAGCACATTTTATTTTATTATTTTCTTAATGAAAGTACGGAGTTTTCTAAAGGTTTGTTTAAAAGTAAAGATATTTTTAATATTTATTTGTTTAGGTGATAAAAATTTGATTCTTTACTCACATTGCTTCACAGTTGAGTATATAATGAAATTCATATCCAATGTAAACATGTACTTGTATATAGCTGACCTTAATCACATATTCCTAATTACAATGAAAATTTTACGTAAAAATAAACTATTGCTTATGGTACACATTTCTTTGAACTGCTGTTTATCAAATTGAAATTACTGGCATGTGATTGTCGTTGTTCATGACCCTTCTTTTATTTGGTGAAATTGTGCTGCACGTGCCGTGAAACAATGTACCGACGAGTGGTAGGAATAACACAGGTGTTTATATACAGGATGTCGAGAATTTGGGCGTTTCATAAAAAGGTGTGAACGTCTGCAGGGAAGTCTACATACGGATATGTACCGAAAACACCAACGTATCATTAAACAACAATTACAAGAATTGAATGATTTATAGCTAATTTCTAAAGGGGGGGGGGGGGGGGGGCATGCATGCTGGCCAAGCGAAAAGGTTTTTTGGGTGAATCATTTCGGAAATTATTTCTTTGTTTGATCACACGGAGGTACACGGTGGCATCGACGGGGGTACAGGTGACATCCACGGAGATGCGCGGTGGCATCCACGGAGATCCTCCGTGGACTTCAATGTCTAGCTCGCGTGGAAAAATAGGACTTCAAAGGTGCCGACAATTTTAAAGGTCCACCGTGTTTGGGGCAAATTTGTTCCACCGTGTTGCGTGGAACACGCATAAAACTCGTGTCGTGTACTGTATGAAGTTAATAACTCTGCATAAATTGACACCTGTGAGGTCCTTGGTACCTACAATTGTAATCATGATGTAGTGAAACCCGTAAACCACTGTGGCTGTGAAAAGCATTACATTGCACACCCTGAAACTTTTGGGCCCAATAATGCCTAGCAAGTAAACCTGACGAGATAACCGTAGTGGTTGGCCGCATTGCAAATTGAACCTCGTGGTAGGTTGAGGTCCGAGCCCCTGGTCTATGCTGTGCCGCCATTTTGGCACAATCAGGTATACCTGAACGTTATCCACATGTATTGATGAATGAATACAAAGTAACGCAACATAACTACAGACTAATTTACAGAATGAGGCAAATGAAGGGTAAGCAAGTATTGGAATTCTGTAGCATGATCTGACTATCTGGTACCCATTGCTTGACTGACTCGGAAGCCATACCTATTGAAAGGCCATGAAACCTATGATAACCAAGTACCTTGATCAAGAATGGCATTTTGGCAAAATAGATACAATCAAAATTGTGTCATAGGTTTTCCATAGAGATACATACTAATAGAGCACCAGCGATGCTAAGTATATTATGTAATGTAGGACATGTATGACCGGGATATAAATTTGCATATGGTGGATGCCAGAAGATATATACAGAAAATAAGTTTGAGTATTGATATCGCCCCACAAGCTATGTTGTGCAAGTGCTTTTCAAAGGCGGAACTGCCTGTAGTATTTGAACTAAGTGAATATCAATAAGGAATATTAAATAAATGCAGTGACTCACCAGGTTAACCTTGAGAAGGGAGGGTAGCGTTCATCTGGGATTAAACATCTATCGCCAGCTGACTGGGTACTTCCTGCCTTCAATGGGGGGTGGACCATAACGTTGCCATGCTTCACTGCCTTTGCTGGCATGCCATCCTCGTTTCGAGCTCAAGTCTCGTGGGGATTTGGGTTAGAAAGGTCCACAGCGCCCCTTGATTGTTGTAAGAGGCCACCAAATTAAACCGAGGTTTCAAGTCATAGCAGGTGTGGGCGGTGGCACAATAAAAATCACTCCCCGCTAAGCAGCTGCAAGCGCCGAGTACCGGCCAAAATTGGCACCCATCGCCGACAATGGTGACGATTCTATTCTTGGAAGGGACGTTTTATTGTATTGCTTATAGGAATTATGAGATTGGTCACAGTTCATTATCTTCACCTTGGAAAAACAATCAATCGATCAGTATTGCGTCTATCTGTTCCTTTTTGGCTTCATCCTGTCGCTGCACTGGCAAAGGATTGTTTGGCTGCGTACACGATTGAACGATGTTAATAAATCAACTTGATGGCAATGGATTGCCTTTGTGATGATAATTTTTCACAATGTGTTCAATCTAAGGTTTTCAGCAGAATGAAAAGTTATTAATAACTTGTTCCCCATTAGGCGGAATTGTCTATACGGCAAGAAAATTTGAACCAGGTTTATTTCGTAAATGGTACAAACTGTATTAGCCAATCTTAATTCATTGTTCACTACTTGATATGTATCAAATAAACTTGATTATATTGATCAATACAGTTCTTCCGATTATGACCGATTATCAATTATGAAATTTTTCCGATTTTTCAACATTAATGGCCAGTATTCATCAGAAAATTTGCAAAAATGGTCCAGTATTCCTGTAAAGACTGCTCATTACTTCTCAAAAAAAAACTAGGACATATCTTCGAAAGATAAAAGGCCTAAGTACACAAAATGTCAATTAAAATATCTATGAATTTTCAGGTAATCAGCATCAGAGGTTCCCATATTTGTTACGCTCGGGTAAATCAAGATCGTGTTGTGTTGATTGAGCTATCGAGTAGCTTGGGTATTTGGGCTATTTGAAAAATAAATACACGTTATTATGATATGCTGATTCGAATTTGATAACGTGTTAAATAAGTGTGTAACATCAAAACAACCTAGATATATTAACTGCATGGTTATGAAATATCTATGGTTTATACATATACTACAAGCTGTTGCATACATATGACAGCTAGAGTGCACTTTTTGTTTAATAAAACAGGATTTTGTCCCCCACCGCAACGCAGAAGGGGACAAAGAAATACCAGTGTCTGTCCATCCCACTTGACTTTGTGGACGTAACTCCCCTAAAACCGCTCAACGGATTTTGTTCAAATTTTGCAGGATTGTTCGTCACCATATTTAGTTGGTCATATTGCGCTACCATTTTGATTGGACAGATTTCACAGGAGTTATTGGACTTTGTTGAATTTGTATACACTACGCTGTAGGAACACTTTGTGGATGCAACTCTTCAGAAACTACTCAACAGATTTTGTTTAAATTTTGTATGGTTGCTAGTCACCATATGTAGTTGATCATATTGTGCCACTATTTTGATTCTACAAATTTTACAGGAGTTACGGGACTTTGTTGAATTTGTACATATATGCTACACTAAAGGAACACTTTGTGGACACAACTTATCAGAGACTGCTGTACTGATTTTATTCAAATTTTGCAGGATTGTTAGCCACAATATGTAGTTTATCATATTCCATGGCAATTTTGACTCTACAAATTTTAAGGAGTTATGGGACTTTGTGCTTGAATTTTTTTTGCGGCGGTGGGGGACATATCGCTATGCATAGCAATCTTGTATGTTTTGAACTTATTCACTATTTCTTAAATTCACAGATTTACAAACACCGTGAATTTAGCGAATATTTTTTACTGCGAGTCATTTTCCCCCTACACAGTACACTTATTTAAAAAGAGGCAGTAAAGCAAATAATGCATTTATATGGCAGGCTTACAATAATTTTATTAAATTCTATTATACCATTGGTGGATCTTCCTTTGAATTTATCCAGTAGATACACTGTATAGAGAGAGAGAAAGCGAGAGATAATTTTTAATGCTCAAGTTTTACAATTGCATACAAGTATGTGCTATTATGAAATGAAAGGGTAGAAATGCAAATACAGTGGAGCCTCGTTAATCCGGACACTTTGGTTTCCAGCAAAATCGTCCGGATAAATGAAGCGTCCGGATAACTGAATCACATATGTTTTACTTTATTGATGTATTAGTGAATTAAACACATTCTATCATTGGATTTAACCATTTGCATTAGTAAATAAATCATGATAATGTTAACATTTACATAAAAGGTGAAGATAACGAACAGCGATCAATCTCATAACTCCTATGAGCAATACATTCCAAAGCTCTAAAATTGAAATATACATGTGCAGTTTATTTGCCTATGCTTACATTGTACATGTATATTAGCACTATAAATAAATATATAAAACTGTGTACCGTATGCACTAAAACAAATAATGAAGCACTATATGTAACTGTAAATAAATAAATTATTAATAACTAACATAATCATTTACACTTCAAACATTTCATCACACTTTTACTTCTTAAAGAGACCGGCTATTTGCATCTGTCATGATTCACGGGTTCGGCGTGACACACATCACACAACACCTAATTAAAGGGAGGTGTTGACGAGGTATAGTTAATCGCTTCAATTAGCCAGTTTGGCTTGTTTTCTTTATAATTTACGCCTTGCTAAAATTGTCTGACACAGACTTTCCCTCAAAAAAATGACCATCCGGATTAACGGTACAAAATTTCAATGCATTTTAAAGTTTTATAGTAAAAAAATGACCGTCCAGATCCGGAATGCGAATTTCCGGATTAATGATGCAAAATAATGTATAAAAATTTCGTTCCTTAGAAAAATCGTTCGGAAGGTGAAGCGTCCGGATTAATGGCGTCCGGATTACCGAGGCTCCACTGTAGACACAATTTATGAAAATCAATATTAGGGCTATTCCAGAAATAAATACATGGGGGGGGGGGGGGGGGGGGGGTCAGGAGTCACCTTTTGTATATACATGTACCAAGCACCCATAAAAAAAAAATTAAAAATTACCCCATGACCCATCAAATTGATAAACTCATTTTACAATGACCCATCTAATTAAAAAAAAAAACTAACCAGACCCACCACAAAAATATTTTTAAAAATGAAAACGGTACAAATCTCGCGAGGTTTTCGGGACAAACATTCTAGTCAATGACGCGGTAATGCCTGTGCGACATTGTATCACAGTAGTTCTGAAGAAACGATGTCACATCAACAATCAAAGGCATCTATGGCGGGAATGTTGGAAAGATTGGGAGTCCAAACGATGCTATTATCATGAAATGGGTATGGATATGTTTTTCTACGAATCGTTCGTCTTCCCGGAGGCCTCTATTTCACCATCACACTGACTGATAAATATAACGCATCGGTACCCTCGTATAAATCAACTACGGTTTGCCTATTTTTATTAGAAAATGGAATACCTATTGGTTTCAAAATATTCCCAAAATCGATGCACTGTAAACTGTAATAATCTACAGAACAGAGTTCGCCGCCATCACGTCCAAAGGGACCCTACTAAACGCGCCTCTAATTTGAAGAGTGCCGTAATGGAAAGTTATGCGCTGCAAAGAGCGACAACTTGAATAGTTCTATGTTACTTCCGATTTCCGATTTTGAAAGCAGCATTTCGAAAGCACGTTTTCAATTTTCCCTCCGACGTTTTGTAACCAACACGACAAGAGCGACAATAAAAATATTCTGAAAACTCAACACCCACGTGGCACAAAATAAAACAATAGAAACTACCCACTACCCATAATAAATATTTTTTTAACAGTCCAACCACGGACCAAATAAAATCTGAAAAAATACGACCACCCACACAAAAAAATATCATTTGCCGCCCGACCCCCCCATTTGATAATTTCTGGAACAGCCCTTACCTGTTATGATTCCCTTTCTCTATTCTTATGTGAATGAAACAAAAAATATTTCAATAGCCATGCATGTACATTTGTATGAGAACCATTCAATTGATAAATACTTCAATCTCCTCAACATTGTGTGGTTACTTTCAGTACTCTTCGTGTGTTAAGGATATATTGCATTAAATTTAAAAATAAAACTTTCTAACAATACTCATCCCTACAAATGTCATTTCACTAAAAAGAAATGGTGAGAAATATGCTAAAGGAAATTTCTTTGGTTGTAGTGAAGAATATATTAAAAACCCTGTATGATATGATATTTTTGCATGATGTGATGTTAGTATGACAGTGCACTTTAAGGAAAAGTCATGGATCCTGTAACAGGTCAGATTACCCGGATTGTAGTGTCCATGTTCAACTTGAGGTTTATAATTATCACTTTTTACTTAATTCATTTACAGGAGGATTTGATGATTGATATTGGTGTGAAGTATTCACTGAAGGACCAGACCACTCCATCTAAACTCCACACAATTCATGTGAACTTAGGGCTCCCCCTGGTGGCTGTATTAAAGCTATGGAAACCAATTGAAAATGAAGCCATGGAACATGAGGACTTCAGTGATAAAAATAGTTACTCCTGAAACTTAATAGTTCTACAGTGGCAAGTGTTAATTGGAGAGAGATGGATATGGCTTGTGGTCATGTGAAAAGGTGTGGTTGGAGTACCATTTTCATTTGGAAAGAATATGTTATACAGAAGTACATGTAGGAATGTATTGAATGGCAGTTCTATATTGTTTAATTTTGTATGGTGGATATAAATGTCCCCACAAACTTTTCAGGGATCTGATTTTTGTCTTATTCTAAATGGTTTTGGGTGCTTATTTATAAGGCATCAGTACATGTACTTTAATTGTATAGATTTCGTGTCAAAACATCTTGTGTTATTGTTTTACATGTATCATGACCACCAGCTCATTGGAAAGCAAGGAAGCACTTGCTTACAGATTTGAATTCAAGACTTTAGGATTTTTTTGTATTCAGTTTTTTTATGCAAGTGTATCTTACTTGTATAGTTTTTTTTATGTAGATCTTCTCTTTAGGTTACATCATTGTAACTTTCTAATATATGCTTAATCTTAGAACTACATCATATTTTCTTCAGTTTACAGAAAAATTGCATTGATGTCTTTGGCTATATTTTTATTGTACATAAGTTACAGGGGATATATATATCATATTGTGATTGGACTTTGCAGAAACACTTACTTGCACATCTGCATATATGCGTCCAGAACAATTTAGTGAACACCATGTACAGAGTAATGTACCAGTTTGCGGAAGGGATGACAGAATAGGAGAGGAAAATGCCTATTGATTTCTGGGTTAAAAGGTCATTGGTCAAGGCTACATAGTATGTAATGAATTTTAACAAGGATATGGACATCATGTATATCAGAGAAGCATCTACATGAAGTAATTTCATAGTCAAAAGATCAGAGGTCAGTGAGGTACAAGCTCCTTGTTTTAGATTAGTTCTAATGTTCATGTATGTATTAATTATTAAAATAAAATACAACAAGGTAAAAGGATATATGCTCCGCTATGCATTGCTTTTGTAGCTTTGTTATCATAGCTGAATGGGCCATGATCTGCTTTGTAGACTTGTATCGTATCATAGTCAATTCTCTCTTCAATTCACTGAATTTTCAAACAGTATTTTCTCTATTATTTTTATTTATTTTATGCCGCAAGTAAATTTCACCAGATTTTGCCATCATATTTTATGCCAGTAGTATTTTTATCTTCTTTTATCAACACATTTTAATGAAACTTCAATGATACTTATCTTAATACAATATACTAATATATGTGCCAGTTATAAGTTTGGTATTTCAATTTAATACGCAACTTCTGAGATATCAGCTCTTCTGTGATAGAGGTACGTTCAGTGTTTGTTGAACGCTTGGGTGGGTACAAGATGTATACATATACCAGGGTTCGAAATTAACTCATGTCCGTAAGTCCGAGACTAGTAAACAACATGTCGGACTAGTGAACTCTCTATAGCACTAGTCTGTACGGACTAGTGAAAATCCGGAAATCAATCTTCAATTGGTAAAGATTTTTAGCAAGATTTGTCTGAGTCTCTTAGATGTTTGAACTTATGGCTGATTACCTGCATGGTCAAGTGTTTGCATGGCTATGACAGCCTGATCTTCCAAACACATGGAGTGTGTTCGAGACCACCGTTCTTCGAACGTGCACAAATTGTCAAATTCCTGCCAATTCCGAACGCCGAGTACACATCACGAGAACGTGTTCTAGGTGCAAGAATTGCAAGTAGTGTGGTCTGAGAACATGCACGTTTGTGCGCACATGTTCTCGTCATTCGCGACTCTAACACAGTAGTTCATAACACTATAGCTCATGACTTGGTCAATCGAGTGAATTTTATTGACTTTATTGATAAAATTTCGAACTCCTGTGACTCTAAGATCTGAGCACCAAAACAACAGAAACGTCGATCTCGAACGCACTTATGGACGTTTATAAAAGGTATAACTCGGAGGTTAATGTATGCTTCTGAAGATCTTGAATGCGAAATAAAATATGGTGGTCTCTTTTTCTTCTGTAGATGTCAGAAATTGAATTGTTTGCAACAGTGATGTGTTTGGTTTCATTAAATGAAGATCATTTAATATGATGTACTGGACGGACTAGTGAAATGCTTTGCGGACTAGTGAAATACTTTGCGGACTAGTGAACATCAACAGTGACTAGTCCGTACGGACTAGTGCTTGAAAAAGTTAATTTCGAACCCTGTATACTATAGACTAGCTATGTTAATACGGATAAAAGTAATGAAAGATATCACCTGTTGGTATACATTAAACTGACCATATCAAGAATAATATTTGATTGAATTAGGTCATTAAATTAAATATGAATTTATTTTTTATTTCCTCTTCTGCACGAGTGATATCTTAATCAAAGAAAAATGGTGATTATCGATTTTTGTTTGAGCCATTTTATTATTAAATACTAAATAAACTTATTAATATTGTGTGTCCCTGCAGTTTGGGTGGTTACATGATGTCTGATAATCAGCCTTTAGGTATTATATCAAGGCAGTGATAAGCATTTGTACCCACCGAGTGTGGACGATATTATGTTTTGCGTCTCGCTGTGTGTAAGAGTTCCACAAAGGGAAAGAACTATTGGGCAACTCGGAAATTGCTTATTTTAATGTTTTATGAATAAAGTTTCAGTTCAAGATACGATTCCAGGAGCTGGTTAATTTTGGGTTTAGGGTTGCTACAAAAACCAATCTCAGTTTATGTTTTGTGAATGGCATCCTGAAGTCAACATTTTATTTTTATTTTTTGCAATATCTTGAGTACCTTTTGAGCTATACTTTTTAAAATTGACATAATTAATCTTAAGGATTAAAGGACAATTTTTGAAGTGTTCAAGAGGAAAAAATTAAGGTTGGGGTTGTAAGTTAACATTCATGGTTTGTAGGGAATTGTTTTAGATGACATCTCAATCATCATACCCCACACAACAAGTTGTGGAGCGTATAAAGTTTTTTACCCATCAAGCAGTCGTGTTATTGTCAGCTCAACAGAATTTCATGAAACTTTGTTGTTGATAGACCTCCTGTGTAGATGTGCATATTTACAGGAATTTCTGATTTATTTGTTTCTGGAAGTTATGCCTTTTTTTTTTTTTAACTTAATAGAAGTTTGGTCTCCATCAGTCCTGAAACCTCTAAACAGAAGAATTTCATGAAATGTTGTTGATAAAGTCATACTGTGAGGATGTTCATGTTCACAGGAATTTCTGATTCAATTTTTGAGGGGAGTTATGTCCCTTAGATGTTTAGCCAAAATTAAATGAAACAGTTTGTCAGTGCAACTCCTCTGAAATGGCAGAACACAATTTAATGTAACAATGTATATGATATGGACATACTGTGTAGATGTGCATATTCACAGGAAATTTTGATTTGATTTGATAATCAACAATAAAAAATAAATATTAAAGTAATACCAGTTCCATATTCCCAATATGTTGCAAATAAACATTAAGATGTAAAGATAATTTGTTGTCTTTCATGCATAGCATTGCCATTCATTATGTGTAGCATTGCCTTTTATTGTGGGCTATGTTAGTTTTTTCTATCATTTTTCATATTTTGCAAAGAAATTTTACATGAAGATGGAAGAACTTGTAATTTTCCATTGTAAGATGTGCAGCTCAAAACCAACCCAACATGACCTTAAAGATATTGTCCTTAAAGTCATTCTATTTCTTACCTTTTCTAATATGTGTTTAAGTTTTCAATTCTTCATTAATTTTGTAACTATTATTTACTATATGCAGATGTGATGTACATATAATAGTTTTGCACCATTGGTGCACGTGGGATTTTTAATATTTTGTCTGTTGAGATTTTATTTTTGATTTTTAAGTATATTTATTATGACATTGTTGATTTACATGTACAAAAATGTACATGAATTTTTCGAAATTTATTTTGATGTTGAAGATATATATAAATTATTCCTAAAATCTTATATATATGTGAATCCATATAGGTCTAATGTGTGAGTATTGCCTCAGAATAAAGATATGATTATAATGTGTGTATGTAGTTAGTTAGGAATACACCAAATGTATGAGATCAAATTCAATTATTGCTCTCATCAGTTGAATTAATGTGCGCATCAATTGAATTAATGAGAGCAATAATTAATTTAATGCGCGCATTAATTCATTGACAATTATTGCTCTCTTCAATTCAATTGATGCGCGCATCAATTGAATTAATGAGAGCAATAAGAGATTTGATGCGCGCATTCAATTATTGCTCTCTTCAATTCAATTGATGAGAGCATCAAGTTCGTAGAAATATTGCTCGTAATAATTTATAGCTCGGTATAAATAATTTGATGATCTCTTTAATTCAATTGAAAATATCGTTAATTCAAATAATCTAACCGCTCCCCAGAAAGTACTTTCGGAACTCGAATCATTTCAGATCAATTTGTACATCGGAGGACTTCAAACGTGAAAATGAGCAGGAAGGAGGAAGTATTCATTAAACACCTTTCTTTTCCAAGGAAAGCGCGCAATAATTCTTTTGAAGAGAGCAACAATTCAATTAAAGAGATCATTAATTCAATTGTGAATAATATGTTGAATTGAATATATCTTTAATTATATAGTTGATCTCTCGAAAAGAATTATTGCTCTCTTCAAATGAATTGAATATATCATTAATTCAATTGAAGAGAGCAATAATTGAATTAGCAGAAAGGGACTATGGCTGATCATGGAACACCTCGGCTGTCTCCAAAAGTTTCTTAGCATGGTAACCTAACTGTATGAAAACCAGTGTTGGCAGGTCAGACTGAACTTCTCAGAACCCTTCTCCATCACCAACGGTGTCAAACAGGATGTGTCCTGGCACAGACTTTGTTCAGCATCTTCAGTATGATGCTTTTAAAAGCAAGCCACAAAAAACTTAAACAACAATGATGACGCAGTTTACATCCGCTACCCCCTTGATGACAGTCTGTTCAACCTCAGGAGATAAGCAGGCACACACAAAGACTCCTGAGCAGATGATAAGAGATCTCCTCTTTGCCGACGGCGCTGCCCTCATTGCCCATTCCGAAAGAGCCCTGCAGTGCTCTCTTGCTTTGCAGAGGCTGTCCAGCTCTTCGGACTTGAGATTAGTGTGAAAAAGATGGAAGTCCAGCAGGCCCGTAGGAAGCAATTTCACTTTAGGGGGGTACCACACCAAAGTAATTTATGACAAAAAAGTGATATCGACAAAACCATTAGTAAAAAGATAACTGCATAAATATGTGCAAGCATTGAGGTGTATGTCATGTACATAAATCTAATTATGTACATAGAATCTAATTAGTTTCCCAGAAACCCCTCAACTTTAATTTTAAGTTTTGTTTGTTGTTTTTTTTTTTGGAGGGGGGGGTGTTAGGGATTTTTTTAAATTTTTTTTTTTGTTGTTTATATCTTTATCATTTTGTTATCAATCATTTCTGGGTCATAAGGTATTTAGTACATAGCAGTGTACATATGTATGTAAAGGGCTTTGGGTTCAAGTGCATGAATTTGTGTTGCAACACCTGTCTTTGAACCAGCCATAGAAGCAGCTATGTCATAACACTGGCCTCGTACTTTGTTGATAGGCAGATCGAACCTCAAAAGGGCATCTTTAATTGCTAGGGTTATTGAATTAGCCCCAATGTCAGAAAGACAGTACATCCCTAATAAATCTTCATGAGCGGTAAAATTTTGATCAACCCATCGAATGCATAAAACAAGTTGCTCTTTGTTGGAAATATCTCGTGTTTCGTCTGCCATTATTGAAAAGAATTCAGACGATTTGATGAAAGCAACAATTTGTCGCAAAACCTGCAACCCCATCACCTGCAAAATTTCATTTTGTATAGCTGGAGCAACATACTTATTTGTCTTGCGTTGTAGCCATTCCTGAAGCTGGGGATCGCGTTTAGCCTCTAACATGAGAAGTTGATTAAAGTTCGAGTTTTTCTCGTCTTTGTCACCCCGAAGAGCAATTCCTTGTCGAACAAGAAACTTTAAAATGTTTGTGATTTTAAGCAAATTCTCTCTGTTAGACTTCTTCTCGACTTCGTGCGTCTTTGAAAGACATTCTCCAACATCTTTAACCTCCTCCTTTATCGTAAACTCCCTTTCCATTGCCTCTTTATGGCAATCACTTTTCTCGTGTGCGGCGAATTTTGTGGTTGCTTTTTTCCAGTTTTTAAAACCACTTGATATGAAAGCTTTTTCTTTCTTGTGACAACTGGGAGTCTTCTTCTGAAATGATTTTATGCAAGGAAAACAGAATACAACATCTTTGATTCTACATAATGTAACCAAGACCACCGATCAAACCAGGAGGCATTGAAAGATCTCATCTTTTTACCAAACTTTTTTTGCTGGAAAGAAAATATTCCGTGGCTGATTTGGGGTACTACCGATCTCTGGTGTATGCCATTTTTCATGTACAACCTGGGCCTTTTGAACTGGTATTTCTGAGATATCATCTTCTGAAGAAGAAGAAGAATCAATAAAGGAAGCAACCTTAACATGTTTGTCTGTTTCTTTGTTTGCAGTTTTCCCAAATTTACCTGTTTCAATAGACTCCTCATTTGTGTTAGACTCCAAGAGTGGGGAAGGACTATCTTGTGATCGTTTTGGTTCAAATGAGCGATGGGGTTCAGAATCCTCAAAGAATAACCACGTACGCTTTGAAAGAGGTTCCTCATGCTTGTGAATACAGGCAACAAAATGATTAGGTGTCCAACCATCTATTTTTGTAGCAATTGTTTGAGTCCACATGGTGTGGATAGCATCCTGATATTCTTTAGCATCAGCACGGTCAAGAGGAACAATAAGCTGATTATGATCTTGTCTGTTTACACCAGGGTTTTGCACCTCGGGGAAAATCGACATGATTGGTTTCTGCAAAACGTTAGAAGCTACGAACATATGTAAAAGGCTTGAATAGTAACCGTTTTGGGTTGGTTTTATTGTTTCCTTTTGTAACGAAGCAATCAAATCACCAGTAATTAAACACTCTTCTGACAGGGAACTTTCAAAGACATATTGAAGTGAATTTTTGTTTGTGGACATGGTCACAAAAGTGTTTTCATTCGTGTAGCGCTTCAGGTTTGAAACAAGTTCAAACACAATTCGTACCCTCATTTCCTTAAAATTGTCCTCATGTCCAAACACAAAAAAAGAGAGAGTTCTGAATAAACAATTCCCATCACCATATATCTGAATCGAGATAAGCTCAGAAGGAGCATCATTTGGATAAAGCTCTGAGGAAACAGCATCTTTTCGAATATTCGAAGTTGGGATATTAGGTATGCTTGTTGGAAGAGGATATTTCCTAAAAAATTGCCCTTTGAGTCTAACAAGAAAACTTAGTGCTCCCCATCCCTTTTTTCCTGCATTCCTTGCTTCTTCGTGCACTTTTTCGAAAAATGCCTTTCTTTCGTCCGTCTGGGCATACATTGTGAAATATAATCAAAGTTAAAACTTTAGCTAAAAAAAAAATTGTAATGAACAGTTACATGGATGATTTCTGTATGATTTATGTACACGTTTTAAAACGTCATATTATCCAGTCAGACTTTAGTCTTATTTATTTGTTTTAACATTTCTTCTTAATGTGTTACCCCTGCTTTGAAGAAAGGCTAAATACGCACAACCCCTGACAGATTAGCGGGCCATTATCTGAAACACTAATCACCCGTGAGTATCAACTTGGTTTAATCTGTTAAGCGTAATTAACGGGCTCTTCTAGGATACCAAATTGACCAGATGCAGATTCCATTATAGTACCGAAAATTTTCACAAAACCAAAGATCTCACTCATATGAAATTTGAAATAATTAGCAATTTAAAAAAATGTATAAATAAATTTAGGATTAATAAGTGATTGAAATAGCAAATTTCATCATTCTTCTTTCTAATGAAACCATTTTTGCGGAAATATCTTGATTTTATACAAAGTTATTTCAATTTAAAAAGTACCACACGCGCCTCATACTTCACTGATGAAACAGGCAGAAATCACGGTAGTCCCCAGGGGAAGTAAATCACCAGTTACGTCAGTTATCTTGCTCCGATCGCTATGTGCATGGGGTATACTATTGATGAATGAAACGGGCACCTGTTGTGCAAATTTGACATTTTTTTTTATGAAGATTCAGTTGTCTTCAATGACTGGTTCAAAGACAGGTGTTACAACACAAATTCATGCACTTGAACCCAGAGCCCTTTACATACACTGTTATGGTCATGCTCTTAACCTAGCTTGCAGTGATTCTATTAAGGGATGTAAGTTGCTTAGAGTCACACTGGACATTGCAAAGGATATAACAAAGTTGATTAAAGAATCTCCAAGAAGGGAGATGATTTTCAATACATTAAAAAATGCCCAAAATCTAGAGAAAACGTCAGCGGGAATAAGGGTTTTGTGTCCCAGAAGATGGACAATAAAAGCCGACACATTTTTGAGCATTTTGTCAAACTATGAAATTCTAAGAAATGTTTGGGATGAAAGCCTCCAATACGTGCGTGAGGCAGAAATGAGAAACAGAATTAGGGGAGTGGCTGCTTATATGTGCAGGTTTGATTTCTTCTTTGGGTGTTTACTGAGTGAAAAACTTTTACGTTATAGTGATAATTTGGCAAGGGCTCTGCAGGTTCCAAATCTCTCGGCGATTGATGGTGAAAAAATGGCATCAACGACAATGAGTGCTTTGCAAAGTCTCCGAGATGAGACAATCTTCACTCAGTTTTACGAGGAAGTTGTTGAAAAAGCAAAACAGATGAACATCGATGATCCTGTTCTTCCTAGAAAACGCAAAATTCCTCGTAAACTTGATGATGGGACAGCAGCACATACTTTTTCATCGTGTGCAGATATGTATAGGAAAGATTTCTACGAGGCATTAGATCTGCTTTTAGCTGGCATAAAATCTAGATTTGACCAACCAGGTTACAACGCTTATGTTAATCTTGAAAACCTCGTAATTAAGGCTTGCACAAGTCAAACGTTTGAAGAAGAATTCAATTTTGTCACGACCCTATATGATACAGATTTGAAGCCAAAGGATCTTCACTGCCAGCTTATAATGTGAAAGACTGTTTTGCCAAAAGACTTTACGCCAAATATACCAAGTGTGGTTGAATTTTTCAGACATTCAAATGAAAAAAGTCTGTTTGCCGAGATCCTCAAAATTCTCAAACTAATTTTGGTACTTCCTGCAACTAACGCTACCAGTGAGCGCTCATTCAGCGCCTTCAAAAGATTGAAAACATCACTGAGATCAACAATGAGCCAAAATTAATACGAACAAACAATTTGCTTTTATTGCATGTTCATAAAAATGAGACTGATGAACTGAATCCAGAAAAAATAGTTGAGGAGTTCGTAAGTGAAAGTGAAAACAGACTGGCGATTTTTGGAAAGTTTACCGAGTACTAAATACCTTATGACTCAGAAATGATTGATAACAAAATGATAAAGATATCAACAACAACAACAACAAAAAAAGATTTTAAAAAATCCTTAACACCCCCTCCAAAAAAAACAACAAACAAAACTTAAAATTAAAGTTGAGGGGTTTTCTGGGAAACTAATTAGATTCTATGTACATAATTAGATGTATGCACATGACGTACACATCAATGCTTACACATATTTATGCAGTTATCATTTTAGTAATGGTTTTGTCGATATCACTTTTTTGTCGTAAATTACTTTGGTGTGGTGTCCCCCCCCCCCCCCCCCCCCCCCCCCAAAGTGAAATTGCTTCCTACGGGCCTGTATAATAGATGCACATTTACAGGTACACATATATATAACAAAGGTAATTGGGCAGAATGTACATGTGTATATATACATGTATAGATATAAATATTCAGACACCGTAGTATCGAGGAGGGGTTGCCCCTCCATTTTGGGGGACGGGGGTGGTGGTGATGTCGACCATTTCCTTGCTGTGGGAACATCTTGACCAGCCAGATGACACTTCAACTTTTATCAATCTTATAAAATATATAATATATGTGTTGTGATGATGGTTACTAAAAGTTTATATATGTATTGACGTACGGGGCTCTATGATTAGGAAAACTGGAGTATAACCGTAAGGTGATATAGACACTTCTCTGTCTCTCTCTCTCTCACGTCAAGGTGTTCTGGATAGGCCTGGCCCGCACATTGTAAAACGAAAATACATGCATGATATTTATCAAATTCATTTTTAAAAAAGGTCTCTTGTAGTTACATATACCGTCTCTTGGAAACAGACACGTAGCATCATTTATCGGGGGGGGGGGGGGGGGGGGGGGGGGGGGGGGAGTCGAAGGATAAGTTGGTAGTTAATTAGCAAATGAAAAAAAACCAAACAACTTTCTGCCTGATCTTCCAATTCTTAAATCGTCGGGGGGGGGGGGGGGGGGGGGGGGGGGGGGTATCCTTCGCTACATGGGTTCAATTCATAATTTAAGCCTATTTTTTTCTCATTCAATACTACTATCAAGAATGGGGGGGAGGGGGGAGGGGTTCACTCAATATATCCTTATTCGCATATGAAAATAAGTGCCAGGGAAAAGCAGTTAAATATACCACATTGTCTATACATGTACTCAAACAACTTCCCAGAGTCCGTTCTAGATTTAGACTGAATGTCGGTTCATACAATGACATGCCCACCGACTGATGTAATTTTCATTTATCAAAGATGAACACTATATGGAGAGAGAGAGAGAGAGAGAGAGAGAGAGAGAGAGAGAGAGAGAGAGTTGGAACTACTCTTTGTTGACCATTTAGGGGAATGTAAAGATACAAACACGGACACATTTTTGTGAGGTTTTTAAATACATTTGCTATATGAAATATACCATCTGAAGTTACATGTATATTACTTGACGTGTTTTGCTGTACCCAAGAAAATGATATCCCATTCATGCAACATAAATTTGTATCGTTTAGTACATGTACATTTACCACACTTTATTCAATATATTTTGTAAATACCCACAGCAGGCAGACATATTTTATTCGTATATACTGTAACATGTATATTGCATACACATGTAAGCAGACCTGTTATATAGTCCTTGGTGTACATGGCATAACAAGTAATTTTATCCGACTTAATCGACGTTTTTAATCGAATTGTTTATATTTATGACCAAAAAGAAAGAAAGAAAAAATTCAAGAGCCATTTTATTTTCCACATTTCATTTGAATAGGAGGATATTGAACAGCACCTTCGAAAATATGATTGCGTTCTACTCAACAATTTTTGACAAATACACGCATTATTTTCCTCACTCTAATTAACACAAGATTCTTCCGCAAAATGTCTATGGCCACGATAAAGTTACATGTAAATGAATAATGTATTTTCCATAATATGCCAGTTTTCAATAGTCTTTGATCTCAATGAATATTTTTATATAAAAAGTTAAAATTGTAACTTTTAGAAAAATATTCTAGAAGAATCAGGGTACGGTAAATCCTATAAGGTCGATGACGTCGTTCCGAAAAAGCGACCGTCGGAAGATAGCGTCAGAGTTAAAACAATGTAATATTCTAACGTTATTTTCTCAATATCAGCAACAAGTAAATGGTACATGTTATATATGAATGAAACGAGAAAATTATCACCTTTCTACCTGCAAAATATGATCGGTTTTTGAAGCGCAGCCAATTTAATTGCACCAACAACATATCATAATATGACTAAATATTTAGTCCAAAACATAAATGTTGGATAATAGAAACTTTTACAAGATTTCTGTAAAAAGCCGTTCACAGAGGTGTAGTACGAGGAGCGCACGGAACTCTGGGAAGAGAATGCTGCGCTGTAAGTTTCAATTTTGTGTGTTTACATTTTCCAGTATATACTAATATCCCAGTTGTACTGGAATTTTTAAAATAGTTTTCTTTTCAAAAGATATTTTTTATCTGTTAATTATATACAATACAATAGACATAGAATTCATGCATTTACAATATTTACAGGATACGTGTATTTCTAAAGCCCGCTGGGCGGGTAAAACGCAATCCGGATTTATTTCTTCCACTTAGTCTGATTCAGATTTATATAATTCTTCTCTTTTTTTGTAAATATGTAAATATTAGACTCTAAATATGATTTAATTCTTTATAAATCATTTTTATTTTAATAATATATAAGCATTAAACATTTCATTAAAATATATTTCTAAATCTCGTTCGCATATCCGTGTTTACGTCAACTCCTAGTCGGCCATTTTGCAAGAAAGACGAGTTTAACGTAAACACTGGTCTGAACTGGTAAAAAAAAGCCCGTTATTTATACATAATGTCCATCACACAAAGATCGAGTGGTCTCGTTCAACGTAAAACGGCCACTGTCCAGAGTGTCGGAGCTGATGGAGGAGTAGAGGAGAGGGACGATGAGGGATATACCCCAGATGAAGAAGAAGACCACGACTCTAAGGAAACAAGATTGACTCTCATGGAGGAAATTCTTCTACTTGGACTCAAGGACAGAGAGGTGCAAATCACTTGCATATATTACATTAGTTACAAGAAAACGCAACGAAAATTAAAAGAAAGAAAGAACGATTACAAATATTGCCTCTCGAATTTCCTCTGAATGTATATAATATGTTGACGGTGCTACCGTTTGATCGGTCGCAGCTACATGTATGTACATATTTTGTAATGCTCATGCTTTGATCAGGTTGAATTTAAACAAACAGCTCATTTTAGTTTTCTCGCAGGGTTTTATATTGAACAGGTTGCATACATGCCAACTTTTAAAAATACCCATGGGGGATTTTGCGCGCGACGACTTTTTTTCAAAGCTCAAAATTCATTTTACCATGAAAATAAATATTTGTCTTTTCAAATAAAATACCAATGAAATCATTGTAAATGTATCATATATTAACACAACATCAGGTGTGTTTGACCATTAACTATAGGGTACCTGTAAAGTGCGAAACGAAACCTACCGAAACGAAACCCACCGAAACGAAACAAAACCTACCAAAACGTAACGAAACAGATTGTATAATCGAACTCTTTTAATTATAATAATTAAAAATGGTATCTTAGGCCCCTGTGAAAGTTACAACATATAAATAAAATTCGCCACCCCTTTGATGTAGGCTTTCGGCTTGACTGTTACAAAGTTTTAAAAGTTGGAAGGGGGGGGGGGGGGGGGGGGGGGGGGGTAAGCACAAAAGTACATATCCGTAGTTGATTAAATGACATGTACAATTAGTTTCGGATCCATAAATTTCAGAACCGAGGGTTACAGTCTCAGAGATCTGGGGAAACACACTATACGAGGGGTGGGGTTGCCGACGTTGGATCCGCCTTTGGGCATAGATACATTGTTTGAAGAAGCTGGTGTCTGAGAAAATTGAAAGCAGGAAGAGCTCTTAACCTCTTATTTTATCTCTAACTGATGAGGTGCGAGTACTTTCAATAATGGAAAAACTCTATACATTTGGGCAATGTCTACCCAGAGTTATCGTTGTAGCGTAGCGTAATACGCCCTCTGGTGAGAGATTGACATTTGGGGTGTTGCTAAGACGGGGAATTGAAAACGGGACGGAAAACGGATTTTTTTTTAATGCAATATTATTAGGAGGAGGTCGGCATTTTGTAAACTGAAAAGGCTTATGAACAAGGGAATTTTAAGCAGAAATCACAAAGAGAACGGGAGGACATATTCAGAATCCACCGTTTGATATACTACATACAAATACACAATATCCACATGTATACATATATTTGTCTTTAAAACAAAAATACTGAAACATGTATTTATGCCCAAAAGCGGATCCAACGCCAACGACCCCATCCCTCGTTTAGTGTGTTTCCCCAGACCTCTGACCTGTGAGACTGTAACCTCCCGTTCTGAAATTTATGGATCCGAAGCTAATTGCACATGGTATTTATGTGCTTTGTGCTTACCACCCCCCCCCCCCCCCTCCAACTTTTAAAACTTTGTATCAGTCAAGCCGAAAGCCTACATCAAAGGGGAGGCGAATTTTATTTATATGTGTAAACTTTAACAGGGGCCTGAGAACCATTTTTAATTATTATAATTAAAATAGTTCGATTATACAATCGGTTTCGTTTCGGTAGGTTTCGTTTCGTTTCGGTGGGTTTCGTTTCGTTTCGGTAGATTTCGTTTCGTTTCGATTTCGTTTCTCACTTTACAGGTACCCTTAACTATATATATAAAAAATAAACTTTGAAAGATATACATAAAATAATATTTTATTAAAATCATCTATTCAGCAAAAAATCCTCTCTAACAAGTCACATACATATTATCAAATAATACTTAAAGTTGCATCCTTTTACAACATACAATAAACATTGGCTGGTCTATATATCAAAATTTAAAATTAAAGCACAATCACATGCATTTAGGTACGACTACAAAGGCGATCTTGCTTGTCTGTATACATGGGCTTGCAGAGTCCGGTGGAATAATCTGCATTGCAACCAGAAAAGTAGTGATCTGCCCTGCTATGAAGTTTGCGAACAAAACCTTTGCACCCATGACATCTGAAATAATTACCAGGGGAAAAAAACACATCAAAATATACGATTTTACTTGTAAATTAAGGCTACTTGCTAAACATAAAATTCAGTACAGACTTGTGTGAATTACGCATCACAAAGTCTATTTATTGAATACTACACTATATAGACTATATAATACATTGCTATAGACGGATATATTTGGATAGCCTATATTATTATAGTTGGAAAAAATATATCTTTGACGTACCTTATTGCAAATTTTGGATGCTGTCAGCGAGAGGCAAAAATCGGGAATGTCCGATTGTTTGGTGGTTGTCATTCACGTTTGTGTAAAGGATATGTCCCGATTAATTACTATCAAAACATGCTTCGCACTGTCCAATAAGCACCCCGACACAGGCAGACCAGTTAAATTACACCACCCCGATACCATTACGACACAGGTAAACAGCAATGGCTGACTATTGTCCCGATTTCTGATTGGCCAGTTCAGAAATGACGCGGGATTTCAAATTTCGGTTGGAAATGGGGGGGTTTGTTGTCGTAAAATGGGAGATATTTTTAGAAAATCGGGATTTTGGGGTATTTTTGCAATCCCAATCGGGATATCAGGATTTGCCTTTTCAGTTGCTTCAAATCGGGAGAATCCCGCACAAATCGGGGAAAGTTGGCATGTATGAGGTTGGGAACACTTCCTCCGTAGTGGAATATTCTCGCTAAAACATGATTCTTCCTCTTTAACGAGCAAGTAAACATTACCATAAACAGGTGTTTTGGCGTTTTTAGCTCACCTGAGCTGAAAGCTCAAGTGAGCTTTTCTGATCGCCTGTTGTACGTCATCTGTCTGTCTGTAAACTTTTTACATTTTCGACTTCTTCTCCAGAACCCAATGGGCCAATTTCAACCAAACTTGGCCAAAAGCATCCTTGGGTGAAGGGCTTTCACGTTTGTTCAAATGAAGGGCCATGTCCCTTTCAAAGGGGAAATAATAAAAAAAATGTCAAAATAGGGTGGGGTCATTTATAAATCTTCTTCTCAAGAGACACTGGGCCAGAAAAGCTGAAATTTACATGAAAGCTTCCAAACATAGTGCAGATTCAAGTTTTTTAAAAAAATCATGACCCCTGGGGGTTGGATGGGGCCACAATAGGGGATCAAAGTTTTACAAACAAATTGGTCTATGCGAAAGACGTCGGACCTGACCGATGTACAGTGCCTCAGGTCTGATGTGTCATTTTCTACACCGAACCGGAATGTCCGATGTCTCAGTGTCCGGTTTTGAGCTTTACTATTTTGACGTGGAGTCATTTAAATGTTTGTTATAAGTAAAAAGTATCGCACAAATCCAAATATGTAAATGAATGTGATTAAAACCGCGTGGACCGTCAAAAGTATTATGCAGGAGCAATCCCCTGTAAAAGAAAAGCTGTTAGGCCTACTAAAGATAGTATTACTATAGTATAATAAGATTTCCTTGGTTCTGTGTTTTCACATTTTTATACACCCCTTCATTCTGTGTGGTCCAAAAAACTTTCGCATAGACCGACAAATATAATGGGAAAATGTTGAAAAATCTTCTCAAGAACCACTGAGCCAGAAAAACTGATATTCACATGAAAGCTTCCTGACATAGTGCAGATTTAAGTTTGTTAATATCATGGCCCCCGGGGGTAGGATGGGGTCACAACGGGGGATCAATGTTTTGCAAACAAATATATAGGGAAAATCTTTAAAAATCTTCTTCTCAAAAACTACTGGGCCAAGAAAGTGGAAATTTACACAAAAGCTTCCTAACATAGTGCAGATTGAAATTTGTTAAAATCATGGCCCCCGAGGATAGGATTGGGCCACAATAGGGGATCAAAGTTTTACATACAGATATACAGGAAAAATCTTCTTCTCAAGAACCACTGAGCCAGAAATGCAGAGATTTAAATGAAAGCTTCCTGACATAGTGCAAATTCAAGTTTGTTAAAACCACCCCCCCCCCCCCTCCCACAGGGGTTTGATGGGGCCACAATAGGGATCAGTTTTACATGCAAATATATAGGGAAAATCTTTAAATATGCGTCAAGGTGACTCCGGTGAGCGATGTGGCTCATGGGCCTCTTGTTATTGTAAATAATGGCAAATTCCGCGCAACGCTAAATAAGTGCGACACGCACTCAACATGATGCGATTTGTTTCTGTAGAATTGATAATCTTGGCTGAGATTTGGCTGGGCTGAATATTTTGACTGACGCCTTCACCGAATCTCAGAGCAGTCCTTCATAATTCATGTCTGGAAATTTACTTTCAGCTTCGGCCAGTTGTAGCAATTAGTGTGTACTTATTCAACACTGCTGTTCGCTTCAAATAAGTGATTTGACTATCAAACAAACTCTCTATCCCTATTAATTTTGTATTGCTTACCGTCTAGGTATAGAAATCCCAAAATGAAAATGGGCACTAAAATTTCCGTTCAAATGAAGACTTCCATAGCACAATATTTTATCTCCTGGAATTGAAGAGTTCCTATAGTCTGCTTTATCTAGTTTATACTGATACATTGTATCTCTACATACCTACTTGCACTTCGCTAATTTAAAAAACAAACTATAGGAACTCTTCAATTTTGGGAGATAAAATATTGCGCCATAGAAGTCTTCATTTGAACGGAAAAATAAGTGATGGTTCATTTTATGGAAATTACATACTTAGACGGTAAGTCATACAGCATTAATAGTGATACAGATTTAGTTTGATAGTCAACTAACTGATTTGAAGTGAAAAGCAGTGTTACTTAAGTGCACATTAATTGGTAGAACCAGTCGAAGCTGATAGTAACTTTCCAGACATGACTTATAATTGTGTGGTAAAAATGTCCAAGTCTTGTTGCAAACCTTTCAATAGGGTTCAAAATTAACAGTTGCCCGCTCACCATTTGGGACTAAATTTCCGAATGGGCGAATTAAAATTACGGTTCAAGTTGCCCACCTGGCAAATGGAAAATTTACAAAATAAATATTTGCTTTTCTATTTTGTCCTTAACATTGGAGTTTGGCCATATGGGGGCATTTGTGTTTAACAAACACATCTTGTTTTTAATTGTATTTACATGTATGACCTAATAGAAATACAACTAATATGTTATCATTTTAGGGATACACATCATTTTGGAATGACTGCATTTCATCAGGCTTACGGGGCTGCATTTTGATAGAACTTGCTCTCCGAGGAAGACTTGAATTGGAAAAAGCTGGCATGCGTAGACGGAGTCTTCTGAACCGTAAAGTCCTCTTAAAATCCTCTAATCCAACAGGAGATGTTTTACTGGATGAAGCACTGAAGCATATTAAAGAAACAGAACCAGCTGAAACTGTGCAGAGTTGGATTGAATATCTCAGTGGTACACACATTTTTTTTTTTAATTTCATATTTCAGTGAATCAAAAGTTATTGTATTTTGTCAGAATATACTTAAATATGTGTATTAATAGGACTTAAAGTAATTGTAAACATGAATTTTAAAATTGCTGACCAGAATGTTTAACATAGTCATTTTATAATCCAGGTGAAACATGGAATCCTCTTAAACTAAGGTACCAATTGAGAAATGTACGTGAAAGATTAGCCAAGAATTTAGTGGAGAAAGGCGTGTGCACCACTGAGAAACAGAACTTTTTATTGTTTGATATGACAACACATCCACTTACTGATGGTGGTATCAAGCAAAAACTTATTAAAAAAGTGCAGGAATCAGTGTTAAGTCGCTGGACAAATAATCCACAGAAGATGGACAGAAGAATGCTTTCCCTCATTTATCTGGCTCATGCCTCGGATGTCCTAGAAAATGCCTTCGCTCCATTATCAGATGATGATTATGAAGTAGCGATGAAGCGTGTAAGAGAGTTATTGGACCTTGAATTTGACGCTGAAAGCATGAAGGAGAGTGCAAATGAACTCATGTGGGCCGTGATAGCCGCTTTCAGCAAATAGGCTAAAACAAATCAAGAGGGGAAAATGTGGGACATATATTTTATTAGGCATGCATTCACAGTGATTCTTTGGTGTCGTAAAATACATTACTTTGTAACCACATATTTTGTCAGGAATAATTGGCATGGAATGAATGCATAATTTTTCCCCTGAAAATTTCTGATTGTAAATCCATGCTCAGTATTAAAGTTCCATGCAAAAAAACTGGCTACATTTGGATTTCAGTTCGATTAAATTGTTAAGCATGAATACATTAAATCTCCTATGAAGAGTAGAAAAAATATAAGGTATGGCGTAACGTCCACTAATGTAGATGTATGTATATCAGTTCATAAACTCCTGTCTTTCATATATCTGTGTTTTTTCATACACTTCTATGTATAGTCACCTGACAACAAATGACCAGTCTACTCGTGTTAGTGTAGAAATTTCTTGAGTGTGCCGATTTTCATAAATTGGTATTTTTGATTTGTGGGGTGAAAAGTATCACCATTTGTCACACTGACATTCCTGCTGCATCAGTATGCATGTTAAAATCATCTTTTGTCTTGCATGGGTGTTTTTTAAGACACAACTTAAGGATGTTCATGTAAAGGTCACTTCATCTGACCTTTCCATTTTCTGAGAACTACATCTTCTATGAGCCTGTTTGGTGATGTTGATCCCAGGGAAACATACTTTTTTTTTCTGAACACAATATAAATATAGTTTAGATAGGCAATATATTGACATTCACTGGGTGTGAAAAGAACGTTATTTTATGCCATGTGAATATTGGGTCCTGATTTTATGCCATGTGAATATTGGGTCCTATGTTTTAAAATATCTGTGTTGAATAAATAGTGTTGGAAGTCTGATGTTTCCAATGCATCATAATTTTTTTGTCCATGTTACATTTGAGTGGTAGCACTGAAAAACTAAGTAACTTGTGGTAGATGTAGTGGAGGTTTTGCAGCTTTTCATGTGTGTATATCTGGAGTTGATTACTAAAAGTGGCATTTTAACAGGTATAAAGAAATGAGGGTCGGAAAGTCCTTTTAAAAGGTGCACCCACATTTAAAGGGAATTTCAATAAATAATGAATTATTTCACATGAAATGTGCGTAGATATTAATGCCGCGAGGGGGGAGGGGAGATATATATGGGTTGTGGTTTTATGAATATTTTTGAGGTGCCAATCATTAAATGATTATCAAACACACACTATACATTTAACACCATTTCATGATAATTTCTAATTAGTAATTGTTTGTGACTAATAGATCTTTGTTTGAAACTTGCCTCTAATGCAAAATGTTCATGGAATTAAAAAAAATGCCTTATGTTATATGAATTACAAGTTGAAAGAGAAGACATTACGCACTTCAACTTAAGATTGTTGTAGGGGTTCCTGGTGTTGGGAAATTTTCTTTTCTTAAATCAGACATCAGTATATGTTCTGTTCGAAGTTTTGGTCTTTTGACAATCTTTAATTTGTGGTCAGAATGACTGAATCTGAATATCTCTGGAATTTATTGTTTTTACTGTATTGAAAATAATTTCTTGTGATTATTTTGACCTATTGAATTTTATGACTGATGTATATTATATGTTGGGGTGTCATACCTCTCTGCTAGATGATTTTCATCTACTGGTTTTAATGTTAGCATGGATACATGTGATTATGATTATTTATGTACATGTGCATTTATGAAAAGTAATTTGGTCCCTGGAATATGAAACATGTCAATATTCAAATCCCACTGGCTTACTTGTCTTTATGTACATTTATATACCTTGTGGTAGTGTCTCCAGAAATGTATTATATCTTAATATTTTACAATGAAAACAAAAAAAATGTTCTATTTCACCAGAATCTGTACTGTTTTTGTTTAATGGGTATAAATGTATATAAGGTAATTAAATTTCACTTATATTTTGTATATAAAGTAGATTGAGTGTCACTTAACAAGTGCACGAGTTAAGAGCTTGCTTGTAGTAGGCAACTCCTGAGTGGTATTGGTCTAACAGTACTATATCACTGCTTATATTATAAATTCAAACTATTGAATTCCTGTATTAAAAAGTGAAATGAAATTTACATTTTTCCTTAATTTAGATAGAGGGCAACATCTTCCATTCAGGTTAATGTTTAAAATTAAAAAGTTTATTAGTTTGTGTTTATGTCCCATTCAAGAATCTTTCCTGCATATTCATAGGATGCCATCAGCTGTAGGTGAAGAGGCATAGATTTTGACCTATGCATGATGCTCAAGGCTGTAGGAATGAGAATTTTTTATCATGCCAAAGCCAAAAGGCCTGTAACTTTCTTCTAATGTCGGGTACTTGGCAAAGAAACAGTCGTTACTATTTTAAACATGTTTTGTTTGATCAAACAATAAATTGTGCAGTTATACACCTTCATGTTTTTTTCTGTATAAAACTAATTTAAAACAAACATTTTAACTGTTAAATCAACTCTCACACCCGTGGTCTATTGACAGG
The DNA here is from genome assembly GCF_947568905.1 of Ostrea edulis. Classification (NCBI taxonomy): domain Eukaryota; kingdom Metazoa; phylum Mollusca; class Bivalvia; order Ostreida; family Ostreidae; genus Ostrea; species Ostrea edulis. The sequence goes on along the minus strand of NC_079168.1, from coordinate 60,780,529 downwards.
TCAACAGTACCAGTAATAGTCTGCTCCATTTCTATTGGCTACGCAAGTCACGTGATTTTCGGTCTTTCTGTTTTGTTTACGTAATGACGGATACGTTAATAAATTTTCGCAATCACTCTGAATTGTTTAAAAAAGTTCAGTCAACAAACAACCTAAAAATGAAGGTGTATAATGAAACAGTTATAGACTGCATCCTCGGACAACAACTGTTTTGTTTTACTATCGAACGGATCTGTTGGAATACGGCTACGCCTTCTCTGGCAATGGTGACGTCTCCATATGAATGAAATATTCTCGAGAGGGATGTTAAACAATATACAATCAACCGATCCCTTCTCGAGTGAAACAAACAGCGTATATTTGATGTGAAATTTTAATTGATAAGTCTGAAATCTTCCACACTAGTCTTAATTTCGCTGTTGTCATAGTCGAGAATCTACCCGGTGACCTAGTAAAAATAAACACGTTAAATCGACAGAACGATGACGTATATCTCTGTTATTTTAATAACCTGTGGCTTGAAATGTATGCAAGTAGTTAAAACATTGACCTATGCAAGGAGATCGGCAAATTATGCATACCGCACATTGTTTCTGATTTTTTATATGCACGTCATTAGATGGGACGTTTTATGTTATGGTGCTGGCTGGCTGGTCGTCCGCGCTCATGTTTTCTGGACTTTTTTTCGTAACGGATGCATGTACAATTTTGAAATTTGGTCACAATATCTCCCTCAAGAATTGTAAGAGCGATTTTGCATTTCAGTTGGATTGGTCCATCCTTGACCTACTTTAGAGCTATAATTAGGTCAAACAGTTTTCCGGAGCTTTTTTTTTTCCGTTACAGATATAGATATTGGCCTGAAATTTACACATAAGCTTCTTTTCAGAGGAATGCAAGTTCAGTTTGCATTTCAGCTGGATTGGTCCGTCCGTCCATGACCTACAGACCCCGAAGCGTGCTACTACACCTCCAAAGCGTTTCGTTCCGTGCAGACCGTTCAGCGTTTCGTGCAAATCGTTCACCGTTCCGTGCAGACTGTTCAGCGTTTTGTGCAGACCGTTCGATTCACCGTTCCGTGCAAATCGTTTCGTGCAAGAATCGTTCCGTGCAGGATCAAGCCAAGCCCATAGAAACGTGCAGATCGTTCAAACCACGCCCATGGAAACGTGCAGATCGTTCAAACCACGCCCTTAAAAACGTACAGACCGTGCAAGTCATTTCGGCATGGGATGTAGGACAGGTAAACATTGTTCGGAATTTAACCAATTATTTCAATAGTAAAAATCTGCAAATAATCGAAAGAAAACAGTTTATTATAAAACCACCAGACAGACCAAAATCCGAAACCATTTTCACACCCTTGGTAGTTTCTAGCAAGTGCAGAGACATGTATATCTGCCCTCTTTATCTCTTTATTTTTTTTTTTATTTGTATATTGGAACAATTCATTTCTCTTGTTACATTTGTATGATCAAGTTTCTCTTTTTAAATAAAGGATATTTTCATCAAAATTGTTTATCGGAACTGTCTGCATAATGCAAAGACCGACATGTGTATAACTTGTATATTCTACTCAAATTCCAAGGTCTTTTTTTTTTTTTTTTTTTTTTTTTTTTTACCAAAATAGAGGTCAGCTAATCCGTGTATTTGAAATTAAAATTCGTACAGAAGGTGTGAAAATCGGCGGGGGCAAGTCACGGAAATATGATAAAAGAGGTGTTTATATCTTTTGTCTCACAATAATGAATGCAGTTTTTTTATAGGTTTAAAATTGAGGCAAATGCAACAATCTAATTAAAATTGGATGTTAGATCCGCTCGCATATATGTTGATCATCACTGTAATTAGTCTTTCTTTTTTTTTATTCATTTGTATGATTTATTTCTCAATCTATTTCAATCATATTTTGATTGTTTCCTTTTTGTTTTGTATTTTCCCTTCTTATCCAAAGTGACAGGTTCTTATCGACTGGCTAATTCTTTGTCTAGATGCATCCCTGCTCCCGCCCGAGAATATGTTCCAGTCTTACGAGAATTTTTAAAATAATTTTATCTGTTGTCATACATTTGTGTAAAAATGTATAGGTTTATTCAAGATCTGTCTTTGAAAAGAGGCCTGGAAATACAAATTGCACACGTGTTTTAACGGCACTCAGATTGAATGTACAAAATAGCGATGCAGACGCGACTTTTTCAATGAATTTAATAGAGCAATGAATAAATAAAGTTGAATAATAAATATTCTATTACGAAACAAATTATGCATCTTTTTCCTTTATTTCCGATGTTAAAAAATATTCATTTCAAAAAGGAAAAAAAAAGTTAAAACATATTCATTTAAAAAATAAAAAAATTATATGTACAATCAGGATAGGTACAGCTACGGACTGCCCACATGTGATAACGCCTTTTATATCATTGCTTTTTAATGTTTTATTTATTTTCTATGTATTATATGTATAACATTTTGTTGTAAGGTATATATGCATTGTAAAGCACCTTTGAGCGTACATAGTGTATGAAAAGGGTGCTATATAAATATGGTATTATTATTATTTCCTTTTATTCCAACGTGTTCGTAAGTCATTAAAGTATTCCTTGTTTAAACTAACCACAGGATGAAACAAATAATGCTGAAAAAACATCAAAGCGTGCAGGTCATGCCTAGCATTCACAACCCTCTCCCCGCCCAAAGATATTTCAATCTTTCCTGACGAGAAATTTCTTTAAATCATTTTATCTGTTTTCACTCACGTACTGGAATATACAAATTGCAAATGTATTTTAACGCCACTAAGAATGAATGTACACAAATAGCGAAACATACGCGACCATTTCATATTAAGTTTCAATGAATTTGATAGAACAATGAATCAATAAAATTTGATCAATCATTATTTCGTGACGATATAACTTTTGCATATTTTTCTTTTATTTCCGACATTAAAAAAAGAATTCATTTCTTTTCATTCCAACGTGTTCTTAATTTATTGATCTAATAAGCAAAAATGAAATTTACCGCGTCGTACATAAGCAATCATTTTAAAATGAATCATTATCATTTCTTTCTCAACCTTTTTTTAATATCTAGAATACTGCAATTATATTGAAACTATTTGGACCAAATAATACCGAAAAAACCCAAGCGTAGAGGCCACGCCTACCGTTTCGTGCAGAACGTTCACAAATCGTGCAAGCCACGCTTACAAAGTGGTCAGCGTTTCGTGCAAAGCGTTTCGTGCAAACCGTTCACCGTTCCGTGCAGATCGTTCAGCGTTTCGTGCAAACCATTCAATGTTCCGTGCAAGAATCGTTTCGTACCGTTCTGTGCAAGTGGTGTAGTAGTACGCTTCAGGGTCTGTACATGAGGACTAAAAGTAGGTCAAACAGTTTTCCCGGCTTTTTTTTTTCTCTAGCTCACCTGAGCTGAAAGCTCAAGTGAGCTTTTCTGATCGCCTGTTGTCCGTCGTCTTTCCGTCTGTCTGTAAACTTTTTACATTTTTGACTTCTCCAGAACCCACTGGACCAATTTCAACCAAACTTGGTCAAAAGCATCCTTGGGTGAAGGGCTTTCAAGTTTGTTCAAATGAAGGGCCATATCCCTTTCAAGGGGGAGATAATCACAAAAATACCAAAATAGGGTGGGGTCATTAAAAAATCTTCCTAAGAAGCACTAGGCCAGAAAAGCTTAAATCTACACGAAAGCTTCCTGACATAGTGCAGATTCAAGTTTGTTATAATCATGGCCCCCGGGGGTTGGATGGGGCCACAATAGGGGATCAAAGTTTTACATACAAATATATAGGAAAAATCTTTTAAAATCTTCTCAAGAACTAGTGAGCCAGAAAAGCTGAGTTTACATGAAAGCTTCCTAACATAATGCAAATTCAAGTTTGTTCAAATCATGGCCCCGGGGGACAGGATAGGGCCACAATAGGGGATCAAAGTTTTACATACAAATATATAGGGAAAATCTTCTCAAGAACCACTGAGCCAGAAAAGCTGAGATTTACATGAAAGCTTCCTGACATAGTGCAGATTCAAGTTTGTTAAAATCATGGCTCCCGGGGTGTAAGATGAGGCGACAATAGGGGATAAATTTTTACATACAAGTATATAGGGTGAATCATTTAAAATCTTCTGAAAAATCATTGGGCCAGAAAAGTTTACATTCACATGAAAACTTCCTGACATAGTTCAGATTCAATTTTGAAAAAAATCATGGCCCCCGGTAGTAGGTTGGGGTCACAATAAGGATCAAAGTTTTGCATGCGAATATATAGGAAAAATCTTTAAATATGAGCCAAGGTGACTCTTGTTTCATTATGGATACAGATGTTGCCCTGATATTTAGTCAAAGGCTTCCTCTTGGAGGAATACAAATTCAGTTTGCATTTCAGCTGGATTGGTCCATCCTTGACCTACTCTTTGGAAAATATAGGTTAAACAGTTTTCTGGGCTTTTTTCCATTACTAATACATGTACAGATATTGCGCTGAAATTAGTCACAGCCTTCCTTTCAGTGGAATTCAAGTTCAGTTTGCATTTCAGCTGGATTTGTCCATCTTTGACCTACTTTTGGGCTGAAAATAGGTCAAACAGTTTCCAGGCTTTTTACATTACGGATACAGATATTGCCCTGATATTTAAGTCGAAGGCTTCCTCGCGGAGGAAGACAAGTGCAGTTAGCATTTCAGCTGAATTGGCGCACTATGACCTACAGTACTTTAGGGGTAGAAGTAGGTCAAACAGTTTTCAAGATATTTTTTTTTATCATGGTCACAGGTATTGCTCTGAAATTTAGTCACAATCTCCCTTTCAGAGAAATACATAATCAGTTCACATTTCAACTTAATTGGTGCACCATGACCTACTTCAGGGCTTAAAGTAGATCAAATGGTTTCCTGGACTTTTTACCATCATTGCACCGACATTTTGTCAGAATCTCATTCTCAGAGAAATACATAATCAGTTCACATGTCAGATGGATTGGTGCACCATGACCCACTTTTTTTCTATTCAGAATGTGTGTTGTATCAATTCAGAGTGCACAATATGCTTCCGGGTTGAATTTTACTGTCCGACGGGCGTATATTGTACCGTTTGTGGTACTCTTGTTAGACATTTGAAGCGAGTGGGTAGTTTGTTTTTTTATCTGGGTCAGAGTTAGACCTCTTTTCTATATTTATGGTATCACAGTATTCACAGAGTTCGGGCTCAAAACGGGCTTAGTCCTTGTACTGTATGAATGGAGGACAGAAAGTCACAGGATTTTTGTCCTCCATTCATGGTCACGGACAAAATGACCATGGACAAAAAGTCACAATAAGAAATTTTATGAAAGTAGGACAAAAAGACACAGGACAAAAAGTCACAATTAAAAATTTGATAACAGTAGGACAAAATTTCACTGGACAAAAAGTCACAGTTTATAAGAAAGTCAGAAAATAATGAATTTGATATATATTTGAAAACATATTTGTTCTTTTTGTAAAGTTTAAGAATATATATATATGTAAAATTTATATTTTCTATGACAATCTATATCAATTTCAAACTTTAAAACTTAAGATTTTAATAATAATCATTATGAAATTGTTAATCCTTTAATCATATTTAATGTAAAAATGTATTATTAATTATTTAATCTTTTAAAAAAGAGAGATATTTTTATTGATATAAAATAAGAATAAGCTTAGTGATCATTTGGTTTCCTATACTACATATTAATGGTTGTCAAAACAAAATCTGATGGCAGAATTATGGTTGGCTTCCTTTCACTCCAGATTATTGTCAAAAGAAGAGGGAAGTGAACTGTCATTAAAATTGCCATAGAAACAAGTTAAGGATTTTTTGTTTCTTATTAGTTAATAATGAACTGAAAGTGCTATATGTGGCAAACCAAATAACAATAAGAATGTTGACATACACATACATGCCAACTTTTAATAATCCCCATGGGGGATTTTGCATGCGACGACCTTTTTTCAACGCTCAAAATTCACGACATTTTACCATGAAAATAAATATTTTTCTTTTCAAATAAGAAATCAATCTAATCATTGTACATGTATCATATATTAACACAACATCAAGTGTGTTTGACCATTAACTTCAACAAAACTATATATATATTAAAAAAAAAACACTTTGAAAGATATACATAAGTATTTTATTAATATCATCTATTCAGCAAAAAATCCTCTCCAACAACAAGTCACATGCATATTATCAAATAATACTAAAGTTGCAGCCTTTTACATCATATACACATTGGCTGGTCTATATATCAAAATTTAAATTAATTAAACACATGCATTTAGGTACGACTACAAAGGCCATCTTGCTTGTCTGTAAACGTCTGGTGAAACAATCTTCATTGCAACCAGAAAAGGAGTGATCTGCCCTGCTATGAAGTTTGCGAACAAAACCCATGACATCTGAAATAATTACCAGGAAAAAACACATCAAAATATACGTTTTTACTTGTAAATTAAGGCTACTTAATTGCTAATATAAAATTCAGTACAGACTTAACAAGTGCGAATTACGCATCACAAAGTCTATTGAATACTACACTATATAGACTATATAATACATCGTTATAGACGGATAGATTCGGATAGCCTATATTATTATAGTTGGAAAAACATATATTTGACGTACCTTATTGCATATTTTGGATGCTGTCAGCGAGAGGCAAAAATCGGGAATGTCCGATTGTTTGGTGGTGACACTATCATCGTTGTCATTCCCATTTGAGTAAAGGATATGTCAATTTGAAATCCATCTTCCCGATTAATCACTATCAAAACATGCTTCATACTGTCCGATAAGCACCCCGACACAGGCAGACCAGGTAAATTACATCACCCCAATACCATGCGACACAGGTAAACAACAATGGCTGACTATTGTCCCGATTTCTGATTGGCCACTTCAGAAATGACGCGGGATTTCAAATTCCGGTTGGAAATGGGGGTTTGTTGTCGCAAAGTGGGAGATATTTATAGAAAATCGGGATTTCGGGGTATTTTTGCAATCCCGATCGGGATATCGGGATTTGCCTTTTCAACTGCTTCAAATCGGGAGAATCCCGCACAAATCGGGAAAGTTGGCATGTATGCATACATTCCCTTCTACCTTCCACTGTAAGAAATGTCAGGTGTCTGAACAATGGCTTTAGTGAGCATTTGGGTACCATCAAGTTAAAAAAAAAACCAACTTATCTGTGGATATTAAATAAATGGTGATGTCTGAGGTAAAAAAGCAAGAAAAACACCATTTTATTTATGCACAAAATACAAATATTGGTATGAATATCGGCATTCTATATTTTATAACAGAATGGGTGTATATATAATTCTCCTTTTTAATCAAAAGTCATGTTTGTGTCTGTGTGTTTTTGTCCTACATGTATCTGATTTAAAATCATCATTGTGACTTTTTGTCCTACCGATTTTGTGACTTTTTGTCCTGTGAATTTCTGTCCGTATACCGTGTTTGTGACTTTTTGTCCTGTGACTTTCTGTCCGTATATCGTGCTGTATAATATGTTGGCAGGGTATGAGTTGGGTTTGTAAAGATAATTCTGTGTTATGTGCATTAGGCAACTAATGGTGAAACAAAGACAAAATTATGAAAGCAAAATATGTGCCTTGCCATGTTGATACATTGTGTTGACTAAAGTTTCTATGTAAGCAATATATAGGTCACAATGGTGTAGACAAATTGTATTATTTTATGCAAAACAACCTTCAGGTCTTTACATTGTGAGACAAATTGTATTATTTTATGCAAGACAACCTTCAGGTCTTTACATTGTGAGACAAATTGTATTATTTTATGCAAAACAACCTTCAGGTCTTTACATTGTGAGACAAATTGTATTATTTTATGCAAGACAACCTTCAGGTCTTTACATTGTGAGACAAATTGTATTATTTTATGCAAGACAACCTTCAGGTCTTTACATTGTGAGACAAATTGTATTATTTTATGCAAGACAACCGTCAGGTCTTTACATTGTGAGACAAATTGTATTATTTTATGCAAGACAACCTTCAGGTCTTTACATTGTGTGACAAATTGTATTATTTTATGTAAGACAACCTTCAGGTCTTTACTTTGTGAGACAAATTGTATTATTTTATGCAAGACAACCTTCAGGTCTTTACATTGTGAGACAAATTGTATTATTTTATGCAAGACAACCTTCAGGTCTTTACATTGTGTGACAAATTGTATTATTTTATGCAAGACAACCTTCAGGTCTTTACATTGTGTGACAAATTGCATTATTTTATGTAAGACAACCTTCAGGTCTTTACATTGTGTGACAAATTGGCAAAGTACATGTATATATGTATTCAAACTGTGCCCCTGCCATCACTTAAAAGCAAAGATTGTTTATGATTTGAGGGTGTGCCATAACCTTTGCTTCAGATCATTTGTTCATATTAAAAAAGAAAACATTGAATATTTGTACATGACGTGAAGGTTACAGGAGACCTGGGGTGTTTTTCTTACCATGACGAAGGTCTTGGATCAGGTTAATGTCAGTAGAATTAAGAATTCGACGAATATGTTACTAAGTTGTTATTCTAATGAACATGTAGTATGCATGTAACTGTAATAGGATTAAATCCTCGGTACCTAACGGCATTACTATTTAGACGGTGGCTATTTATAGCCACTATCTTATGCTGCCGCTGCAATAGCCGTTCCTGCACGTATACAGGGATCCTAGCGGCAGAAAATCAGAAAATTTAAGTTGTGTTTATTATAAATATTGCATGTGTATAATTTCAAATAGTTTTTGTATGTTTTTCAACAGCATTTTGTGCTATATACACGAGGACAATCCCCAATTACTGATATGTTACATTCCTCGATTCATATATTTTCATAAGGAGAACTCTGGGAATGGGTACGAGTTCTCCTGGAGAAAAATCGTTGTCATTTTACCAAATAAAAATGTGGGTACGAGTTCTCCTGGAGAAAAATCGTTGTCATTTTACCAAATAAAAATGTGGGTACGAGTTCTCCTGGAGAAAAAGTTTGTCAATTTACCAAATAAAAGTGTGGGTAGGAGCTCTCCTGGGGAAAAACTTTGTCATTTTACCAAATAAAAATGTGGGTACGAATTCTCCTGGAGAAAAACTTTGTCAATTTACCAAATAAAAGTGTGGGTACGAGTTCTCCTGGAGAAAAACTTTGTCAATTTACCAAATAAAAGTGTGGGTAGGAGCTCTCCTGGAGAAAAACTTTGTCATTTTACCAAATAAAAATGTGGGTACGAGTTCTCCTGGAGAAAAACTTTGTCATTTTACCAAATAGATTCTTCTGGAGAAAAACTGTCAATATATAGTAATTGAAATTTTGATACGAGTTCATCTCATTAAAAATTGTATCATTTTAGGTACAGGTGACTCTTGATAACTCGAAGTTCAAGGAACCTTGATAAAACTTTGAGAAATCGAGAGAATTCGGAAATTGAAGGTCTGCCGATATGGTTCAGATTTTACAGTAACCGGAAATGCTTACCAACAAGATCATATCGTTTTGACATGTTTTCCTTCATATTTGTCAGGTAGTTAATTTGATATTAAAATAAAGAACCTTATTTTCCATTAATAAAAAAAAAATTCAAAGTTTATGTCTTTATTTGTTCTTTAATCCTGCTAAGATTATAGGTATACAAAACCAAGTTACAACTAGTTCTAATTGTAACGGGGACCGTTACAGATGTTCCCCAAACCTCCCCCAATTAAAAAGTGATATCACTGCAAACCTATAGGAAAAAATCATTTTATTTTAGCCTTTAATCACACGGAGTGCGTTTAAAATGGTCATTTCAGTACCAAGAAATGAAAAATGGTCACATGGGCGCACGCGTGTATGATTCTGCACTTTTGTTGATATCATTCAACAGGCCTTTGTATCATATACCCACAGTATGAATTTCATAACGTTTCCATCAAATATAAGGAAGTTATAGTGATTTTAAAATCGTCCAATCAGAATTCAGCACACATGCATGCACGTACTGAGCAGTAGTTTTAACCACAGTAATTTGGAAGGAATAGCAAGACACATCTAGAACCTAAATATCAAAAGAAATTGTTAAAAAACAAAAGAGTTATCGTCCTTTAAAATATTTAAGTTTTGAAAGACGGCGCATGCGCGTGTGCGTTGGAATTTTTCTTTACACCAATATATAGATATACATATCATCTACCTATGCTGTGAATATCAACTCATTCGCTTCATTTATAAGAGAGTTCAGGACGTTTTAGTATTATCCAATCAAATTGAAGCGCACGTGCATGCGCGTGCAGATTGGTAATTTTAACCATGCAGATCGGTTAAGGATCTCAATACCTACCTATGATATGAATATCAAAACATTTCAATGAACAACAAAAAAGTTAGACTGATTACAAAGTTAGCATATGGAAATTTGTGATGCACGTACATGCACGCGCGTGCACACAAAATGAATATCATTTTTCACATCTACAAATGATAAACTATCATTATATCAAGGTTTCATATCGATCCCTTGAGAATTCCGATTTCGTAAATTTTGTACCAAAATTGCAATGCACGTGCGCGTGCGTTCATGTATGTGCAGACAAAATGACTATCGTTCTGCACATCTACAAACGCTATACTATCATCCTGGAAAGTTTCATATTGATCCCTTTTGTAGTTTTTGAGAACACTCCCGGACAAAAAAGTCCGGAGAAAAATAAGAATAACTAGACACGATCTCGTTGCGAGCAACGAGTAGGTCTTCCGTCCGATTTGTTGATGCACTCGGAGTTAAAAAAAAAAAAGAAAAAAAAAAGACAAATGAGTCCCAATTTAGTTTCCGACTTTAAGACACTTTAGATATAATCAATTTTTCATATCATAAGCTTCTGAAGCAAAGTTGCGGTGAAATTCGTTTGAAATTCGACTCTCCAGGCGAGCCATAAGGCCCGCGGGCCTATTTCTTGATGTCATTTGTTAGCCCTCTATAGACTCAACAACTTTAGTTCTATATGTCTTTACAAAATATTTACCTGTAAAAAGTTATTGAGATCGACCGATATCGACAAAAAATCGACTCTACAGGCGAGCCATTAGGACCATAGGCCTATTTCTTGATATCAATCGATAGATCTCGATAAACTGAACAACTTTTGTTCAATATGTCCTTACAAAATATTTACCAGTTACAAGTTTTTGAAATCGACTGATATCGACAAAAATCGACTCTACAGGCGAGCCATGAGGCCCACAGACCCATTTTTTGATATTGATCGATAGGTTATGACACATTGAACAACTTTTGTTCAATAATGCTTTTCAAAAAATATGTCGTTTTCAAGATATGAGGCGTCAAATATTTACGATTTTGGCCCTTAAAATCTCTAATTACGTAACATATGACCTACTTTTTGATTTGATAAGATCAAGCTCGTTGAGATGAACATTTCCGCTTCTACAACTTATTATAAAATATTAATAGTTTCTGAGATATTCTCAAAAACATTTGGACCCTTCTGAACCCCTAATTTAAAGGGCCAGCCCGTTTTGCTTGATATCGTAAGAAAGGCCTTGTCATTTTAAACATTTTTTGCTCAACAAGTATTTAGAAATTCTTTACCGTTCTCGAGTTATCTCTACAAGAAATATTTAGGGGCCAAACTGTAGCTCCCTAACGGGGCCACATAGAGAAAAAACGAAATGTACATATTGTTTAGATTATCATTCTGAACAACTTTTGTTCAATAATGCTTTTCAAAATATTTGTCGTTTTCAAGATATGAGGCGTCAATTATTTATGATTTTGGCCCTTAAAATCCCTTATTACGTAACATATGACCTACTTTTTGATTTGATAAGAACAAGCTCGTTTAGATGAACATTTCCGCTTCAATGACTTATTACAAAATATTAATAGTTTCTGAGATATTCTCATAAACCTTTGGACCCTTCTGGGCCCCTAATTTAAAGGGTCAGCCCCTTTTGCTTGATATCGTAAGAAAGGTCATGACATTTCAAACATTTTTTGTTCAACAAGTATTTAGAAATTCTTGACCGTTCTCGAGTTATTTCTAGAAGTAATTTTTAGGGGCCAAACTGTAGTTCCCTAACGGGGCCACATAGGGTAAAAACGAAATATGCATATTGTTCAGATCATCATTCTGAACAACTTTTGTTCTTTATTGCTTTTCAAAATATTTGTCGTTTTCGAGATACAAGGGGTAAAAAATTTATGGTTTGGGCCCTTAAAATCCCTTATTACGTAACATATGACCTAAATTGTTATATGAATAGATTTGGATTGTTGAGATGAACATTTTTTGTTCTTTGACTTATACCAAAATATTAACGATTTTTGAGATATTTGATCTAGACTTTGAGCCCTTCTAGATCCCTAATTGAAGGGGCTAGCCCCTCAATGTTGATATTTTCGAAAAGATCTCGTAAATGTGCACAACTTTTGTTCTACATGTCTTAACAAAATATTTGCAAGAAAAAAGATATTGGAGATCAAAGGTCAAAAATCGCCGAAATGGGCGAAAAATGTTGGCATCCATTTTTTCAGGTCCAGGCGAGCTTTTAGGCAAATCGCCTCCGGTAAAATCGAATCCCCCACAAATCTTCTAAAATGTTTACTCTATCTTGTGTAGAAATTTCAAGACTCTAGCTTCAAAACTAACGGAGGAGATGTGTGGACAACAAGGCCCTTCAAAAAGTCACTAAAAGAGAGATAACTCCTGACCGGAAGTGACGTCAAGCACGAAATTTTGCAAGCAAAGTCTCGTCACCAAAAGACATCTTTCCTGGAAATTTCGTGGAAATCGATCGAGAAATGGCTGAGAAAAACGCGTGTACTACCAAGGAAAATAATAATAATAATAATGAAGAAGAAGAACGCGAACAATAATAGTAAGGTCTTCCGCAGGAGACGGAAGACCTTAATAATGAAGAAGAAGAACGCGAACAATAATAGTAAGGTCTTCCGCAGGAGACGGAAGACCTTAACTAGAAATGATCTCGTTGCGAGCAACGAATAGGTCTTCCGTCCAATTTCTGACGAGATGGGATCTTAACTGGAAGAATTCAATTAGTGAAGAACGACTATACATGAAAGAAATAAACACGTACATGTAAGACATGATTTATCAATTATAAACAATCTCGGTTTTATTTTATTCACTTTCGAGTATATCAGGAGTCCATAAAACGATTAAAAATCCCAAATGGACAGCGCAGGAACCCACACTAAAACTTTCCATGAAAAATACTGAGTTTTCGAACCACTTCCTGTTTCTAACCACCAACTTCCGATGGAATGGTATGACTTATTACACTCTATCAAATAATGTTATGAGCATTAGAATTTTTTAAAAAATGAAAAATTACATATTTTTATGGTACTTCCGGTGGATGACGGAAGTGACGACAACAAAATTGAAACACGTATGTCACATTTACAAGACACCACCTAACATTTCTGAAAGTTTCAAGACCCAATCTTTGATTATTTATGAAAAAACGCCATCAGAAAAAACCCCGGAAATCGTAGATATTTAACGAACGGAAGTGAATTTAAAAAAACCCAATTAACTATACTCTAAAGATGGAGGATGTCATTTACATATGTGAAAATCATATGAAACATTTGATTTATAAGCGAGAGATATGATAGCAAAGAAAGAACAATTTTTGAAAGTTTTTCTTTAAAAACCGGAAGTTGTTGTTTAAACTTCCGTTAAGTGTTACATTTCCTGAAACTCCAAAAGACACTTACTTATTCCATGCACATTTTGTTTCAAAAGCATAAAGTTGATATTTAACGTTTCTTTTGTTCACTTCCGGTGACGACCGGAAGTGTCGGATGACAATGATGAACCTTATTACAAAGTTAAAGGTCACAATATATCATCCCTGAAAGTTTCAAGACTCATTCGTTAAAAGTCTATGAAAAAACGCCCGGACAAAATGTCATTTGAAAAACAGAAATTCGGCCGTAACTTGCGACCGGAAGTGAATTTTGAAATAACGTTCTCTTGAGATGGATAATGTCAATAATATCTGTAAATATCGTATTAAAAGATTGATAAATAAGCGAGATATACGAGGACAAAGAAAGACGAATTTTTCGAAGTTTTTCTTTAAAAACCGGAAGTTGCTGGTTAAACTTCCGGTAAATCTAACATTTTCTGAAAATCCAAAAGACACGTAATTATTTCAAGCCCACATTTTGTTTGAAAAGTGTAAATTTATTTGACGTTTCTTTCGTTCACTTTCGGTGGCGGCCGGAAGTGAAGGATGATAATTATAAATATTTTTAGAAAGCTACAAGTCACCACCAATCATATTCTGAAAGTTGAAAGACTCTCTTATTAACCGTTTATGAAAAAACGGCCCACCAAAATGTCATTTGAAAAACGGAAATTCGGCACTAACTCGCGACCGGAAGTGAATTTTTATATAGTATTAATAGGGTATCCGAGAGATGGATAATGTCAATAATATCTGTAAACATCGTATTAAAAAGTTGATAGATAAGCGAGATATATGAGAACAAAGAAAGACCATTTTTTCGAAGGGTTCCTCTAAAAACCGGAAGTTGTAGGTTAAACTTCCGGTAAGTCTAACATTTTCTGAAACTCCGAAAGAGACCCAATGAACCTATGCAAGTTTTGTTTCAAGAGCATAACTCTGAAATTTGACGTTTCTTTTGTTCACTTCCGGTGACGGCCGGAAGTGACGGATAGCAATGATAAACCTTTATTGCAGAGCTACATGTCACTATCTATCATTCCTGAAAGTATAAAGACTCAATCGTTAATCTTTAGGAGAAAAAGCTCAAATAAAATGTTATTTGAAAAACGAAAATTCGGCCGTAACTTGAGACCGGAAGAGAATTTTGAAATAGTATTAAAGAGTTCTACAGAGATGGCTAATGTCAATAACATCTTGAAACATCGTATTAAAATGTTGATAACTAAGCGAGATATACAAGGACAAAAAAAGACCAATTTTTTGAAGTTTTTCTCTTAAAACCGGAAGTTGCTGATTAAACTTCCTTAAAGTCTAACATTTTCTGAAACGCCGAAAGAGACCTAATTCATCTATGGAAATTTTGCTTAAAAAGCATTAGTTTGAAATATTACGTTTCTTTTGTTCACTTCCGGTGACGGCCAGAAGTGACGGATGGCATGATAATACCCTATTGCACAGCTACAAGTCATAATCTATCATCCCTGAAAGTTTGAAGACTCAATCGTTAACCGTTGATCAGTAAACGCCCGGACAAAATATCATTTGAAAAACAGAAATTCGGCCGTAACTTGTGACCGGAAGTAAAATTTTGAAATAGTGTTACAGGGTTCTGTTAACATGGATAATGTCAATAATATCTGTAAATATGGTATGAAAAGTTTGATAAATAAAGGAGATATACGAGGACAAAGAAAGAGCATTTTTTCGAAGTTTTTCTCTAAAAACCGGAAGTTGCTGCTTAAACTTCCGGTAAGTCTAACATTTTCTGAAACGCCGAAAGATATCTAATTAATCTATGCAAATTTTGTTTCAAAAGCATTAGTTTGAAATTTGACGTTTCTTTTGTTCACTTCCGTTGACGGCCGGAAGTGACGGATTGCAATGATAATACCCTATTGCACAGCTACAAGTCACCATCTATCATCCCTGAAAGTTTGAAGACCCAATTTTTAACCGTTTATGAGAAAACGCCCGGACAAAATGTCATTTGAAAAACGGAAATTCAACCGTAACTTGCGACCGGAAGTGATTTTGGCAAAACTAAAAAAACTGTTCTAGAAAATCCTATTTCGCATTTTTCCTGAAAGTTTTATGAAAATCTATCGAGCTGTTTTTGAGAAATTGCGTGCACAAAATCGGTAAGAAAAAGAACAATAACTAAAAATGATCTCGTTGCGAGCAACGAATAGGTCTTCCGTCCAATTTCTGACGAGATAGGACCTTGACTGGAAGAATTCAATTTGTGAATTAGTGTAGAACGACTATACATGAAAGAAATAAACACATACATGTAAGACGTGATTTATCAATTGTAAACAATTTCAGTTTTGTTTCATTCACTTTCAAGTATCTCGGTAGTCCATAAAACGACTAAAAATTCCAATTGAACCACATAGGAACCCACACTAAAAATTTCCATAAAAAAATACTGAGTTTTTGGACAACTTCCGGTTTCGAACAACCAACTTCCGGTGGAAATGATATGACTTATTACACTCTATTGAATAATTTTATGAGGATTAGAATTCAAAAAATGAAATATTACATATTTTTATGGTACTTCCGGCGGATGACGGAAGTGACAGGAAGAAAGTTGAAACACGTATGTCACATCTACAAGTCACTATCTAACTTTCCTGAAAGCTTCAAGACTCAATCTTTGAGTAGTTATGAGAAAACACTTGGAGAAAAAAACCCCGCAAATCGTACATATTTAACGAACGGAAGTGAATTTTGAAAAAAACAACAACAATAATTCACTATACTCTGAAGATGGATAATGTTAATTATATATTTGAAAATCACAAAAACACTTGCTTTATAAGTGAGAGATATGATAGCAAAGAAAAACCATTTTCCCGAAGTTTTTCTCTAAAAACCGGAACTTGCTGGTTAAACTTCCGGTAAGACTAACATTTTCTGAAACGCCACAAGAGACATAATTAATCTATGCAAGTTTTGTTTCAAAAGCATAATTTTGAAATTTGGCGTTTCTTTTGTTCACTTCCGGTAACGGCTGGAAGTGACGGATGATAATGATAAACCTTTATTACAGAGCTACAATTCACCATCTATCATCCCTGAAAGTTTATAGACTCAATCTTAAACCGTTTATGAGAAAACGCCCGGACAAAATATCATTTGAAAAACAGAAATTCGGCCGCAACTTGTGACTGGAAGGGAATTTTGAAATAGTGGTGCAGGGTTCTTTTGAGATAGATAATGTCAATAATATCTGTAAATATCGTATTAAATGGTTCATCAATAAATGAGATATACGAGGACAAAGAAAGACCATTTTTAAAAAGTTTTTCTCTGAAAACCGGAAGTTGCTGGTTAAACTTCCGGTAAGTCTAATATTTTCTGAAACGCCGAAAGAGACCTAACTAATCTATGTAAGTTTTGTTTCAAAAGCATAATTTTGAAATTTGACGTTTCTTTTGTTCACTTCCGGTGACGGCCGGAAGTGACGGATTGCAATGATAATACCCTATTGCATAGCTACAAGTCACCATCTATCATCCCTGAAAGTTTGAATACTCGGATCTTTAACCGTTCATGAGAAAACGCCCGGACAAAATATCATTTGAAAAACGGAAATTCGGCCGAAACTTGTGACCGGAAGTGAATTTTGAAAAAGGATTAAAGGGTTCTCTTAAGATGGATAATGTCATTAAAATCTGTAAATATGGTATTAAAAGTTTGATAAATAAACGAGATATACGAGGACAAAAAAAGACCATTTTTTCGAAGTTTTTCTCTAAAATCCGGAAGTTGTTGGTTAAACTTCCGTTAAGTCTAACATTTTCTGAAACGCCGAAAGATATCTAATTAATCTATGCAAGTTTTGTGTCAAAAGCACTAATTTGAAATTTGACGTTTCTTTTGTTCACTTCCGGTGACGGACGGAAGTGACGGATGGCAATGATAATATCCTATTGCATAGCTACAAGTCACCATCTATCATCCCTGAAAGTTTGAAGTCTCAATCTTTAACCGTTTATGAGAAAACGCCCGGACAAAATGTCATTTGAAAAACGGAAATCCAGCCGTAACTTGCGACCGGAAGTGATTTTTGCAAAACCAAAAAAGGCCTTTCTAGACAATCCTATTTTACATCTTTCCTGAAAGTTTCATGAAAATCTATCCAGCCGTTTTAGAGAAATCGCGTGCACAAAATCGGTAAGAAAAAGAACAATAACTAGAAATGATCTCGTTGCGAGCAACGAATAGGTCTCCCGTCCAATTTCTGACGAGGTAGGATGTAAGTCTAACATGTTCTGAAACTCCGAAAGAGACTTAATTATTCCATGCACGTTTTCATTCAAAAGCAGAAATTTGTTCACTTCCGGTGACGGTCGGAAATGACGGATGACAATGACAAACCTTATTATCGAGCTATAAGTCACCATCATTCATGCCTGAAGGTATGAAGACTCGATCTTTAACCGTTTATGAGAAAACGCCCGGACAAAATGTCATTTGAAAAACGGAAATTCGGCCCTTACCCGCGACCGGAAGTGAATTTTGAAATAATACTCAAGGGTACAGTAGATACGGACAATGTTAATACTATCTGTAAATATCGTATTAAAAAGTTGATCTATAAGCGAGAGATATGAGGACAAAGAAAGACCAATTTTTCGAAGTTTTTCTCTAAAAACCGGAAGTTGCTGGCTATACTTCCGGTAAGTTTAACATTTTATAAAACGACGAAAGAGACCTAATTAATCTATGTAAGTTTTGTTTCAAAAGCATCATTTTAAAATTTGACGTTTCTTTTGTTCACTTCCGGTGACGGACGGAAGTGAATTTTGAAAAAGGATTAAAGGGTACTCCAGAGTTGGATAATGTCAAAAATATCTGTAAATATCGTAGTAAAAAGTTGATAGATAAGCGAGATATGCGAAGACAAAGAAATATCAATTTTTCGAAGTTTTTCTCTAAAAACCGGAAGTTGTTGGTTAAACTTCCGGTAAGTGTAACATTTTCTGA
Source organism: Ostrea edulis (assembly GCF_947568905.1). Classification (NCBI taxonomy): domain Eukaryota; kingdom Metazoa; phylum Mollusca; class Bivalvia; order Ostreida; family Ostreidae; genus Ostrea; species Ostrea edulis. Next base: position 60,761,744 of record NC_079168.1, on the reverse strand, counting down.
AACACCGAAAGAGACCGAATTAATCTGTGCAAGATTTATTTCAAAAGCATCATTTTGAAATTTGACGTTTCTTTTATTCACTTCCGGTGACGGACGGAAGTGACGGATGGCAATGATAAACCTTATTACAGAGCTACAAGTCACCATCTATCATCCCTAAAAGTTTGAAGACTCAATCTTTAACCGTTTATGAGAAAACGCACGGACAAAATGTCATTTGAAAAATGGAAATCCAGCCGTAACTTGCGACCGAAAGTGATTTTAGCAAAAGCAAAAAAAGACCGTTCTAGACAATCCTATTTTACATCTTTCTTGAAAGTTTCATGAAAATCTATCCAACCGTTTTTGAGAAATCGCGTGCACAAAATCGGTAAGAAAAAGAACAATAATAATAATAACTAGACACGATCTCGTTGCGAGCAACGAGTAGGTCTTCCGTCCGATTTGTTGATGCACTCGGAGTTAAAAAAAAAAAAAAAAGACAAATGAGTCCCAATTTAGTTTCCGACTTTAAGACACTTTAGATATAATCAATTTTTCATATCATAAGCTTCTGAAGCAAAGTTGCGGTGAAATTCGTTTGAAATTCGACTCTCCAGGCGAGCCATAAGGCCCGCGGGCCTATTTCTTGATGTCATTTGTTAGCCCTCTATAGACTCAACAACTTTAGTTCTATATGTCTTTACAAAATATTTACCTGTAAAAAGTTATTGAGATCGACCGATATCGACAAAAAATCGACTCTATAGGCGAGCCATTAGGACCATAGGCCTATTTCTTGATATCAATCGATAGATCTCGATAAACTGAACAACTTTTGTTCAATATGTCCTTACAAAATATTTACCAGTTACAAGTTTTTGAAATCGACTGATATCGACAAAAATCGACTCTACAGGCGAGCCATGAGGCCCACAGACCCATTTTCTGGTATTGATCGATAGGTTATGACACATTGAACAACTTTTGTTCAATAATGCTTTTCAAACAATATGTCGTTTTAAAGATATGAGGCGTCAAATATTTACGATTTTGGCCCTTAAAATCTCTAATTACGTAACATATGACCTACTTTTTGATTTGATAAGATCAAGCTCGTTGAGATGAACATTTCCGCTTCTACAACTTATTATAAAATATTAATAGTTTCTGAGATATTCTCAAAAACATTTGGACCCTTCTGAACCCCTAATTTAAAGGGCCAGCCCGTTTTGCTTGATATCGTAAGAAAGGCCTTGTCATTTTAAACATTTTTTGCTCAACAAGTATTTAGAAATTCTTTACCGTTCTCCAGTTATCTCTACAAGAAATATTTAGGGGCCAAACTGTAGCTCCCTAACGGGGCCACATAGAGAAAAAACGAAATGTACATATTGTTTAGATTATCATTCTGAACAACTTTTGTTCAATAATGCTTTTCAAAATATTTGTCGTTTTCAAGATATGAGGCGTCAATTATTTATGATTTTGGCCCTTAAAATCCCTTATTACGTAACATATGACCTACTTTTTGATTTGATAAGAACAAGCTCGTTTAGATGAACATTTCCGCTTCAATGACTTATTACAAAATATTAATAGTTTCTGAGATATTCTCATAAACCTTTGGACCCTTCTGGGCCCCTAATTTAAAGGGTCAGCCCCTAATGCTTGATATCGTAAGAAAGGTCATGACATTTCAAACATTTTTTGTTCAACAAGTATTTAGAAATTCTTGACCGTTCTCGAGTTATTTCTAGAAGTAATTTTTAGGGGCCAAACTGTAGCTCCCTAACGGGGCCACATAGGGTAAAAACGAAATATGCATATTGTTCAGATCATCATTCTGAACAACTTTTGTTCTTTATTGCTTTTCAAAATATTTGTCGTTTTCGAGATACAAGGGGTAAAAAATTTATGGTTTGGGCCCTTAAAATCCCTTATTACGTAACATATGACCTAAATTTTTATATGAATAGATTTGGATTGTTGAGATGAACATTTTTTGTTCTTTGACTTATACCAAAATATTAACGATTTTTGAGATATTTGATCTAGACTTTGAGCCCTTCTAGATTCCTAATTGAAGGGGCTAGCCCCTCAATGTTGATATTTTCGAAAAGATCTCGTAAATGTGCACAACTTTTGTTCTACATGTCTTAACAAAATATTTGCAAGAAAAAAGATATTGGAGATCAAAGGTCAAAAATCGCCGAAATGGGCGAAAAATTTTGGCATCCATTTTTTCAGGTCCAGGCGAGCTTTCAGGCAAATCGCCTCCGGTAAAATCAAATCCCCCACAAATCTTCTAAAATGTTTACTCTATCTTGTGTAGAAATTTCAAGACTCTAGCTTCAAAACTAACGGAGGAGATGTGTGGACAACAAGGCCCTTCAAAAAGTCACTAAAAGAGAGATAACTCCTGACCGGAAGTGACGTCAAGCACGAAATTTTGCAAGCAAAGTCTCGTCACCAAAAGACATCTTTCCTGAATATTTCGTGAAAATCGATCGAGAAATGGCTGAGAAAAACGCGTGTACTACCAAGGAAAATAATAATAATAATAACTAGACACGATCTCGTTGCGAGCAACGAGTAGGTCTTCCGTCCGATTTGTTGAAGCACTCGGAGTTAAAAAAAAAAAAAAAAGACAAATGAGTCCCAATTTAGTTTCCGACTTTAAGACACTTTAGATATAATCAATTTTTCATATCATAAGCTTCTGAAGCAAAGTTGCGGTGAAATTCGTTTGAAATTCGACTCTCCAGGCGAGCCATAAGGCCCGCGGGCCTATTTCTTGATGTCATTTGTTAGCCCTCTATAGACTCAACAACTTTAGTTCTACATGTCTTTACAAAATATTTACCTGTAAAAAGTTATTGAGATCGACCGATATCGACAAAAAAATCGACTCTACAGGCGAGCCATTAGGACCATAGGCCTATTTCTTGATATCAATCGATAGATCTCGATAAACTGAACAACTTTTGTTCAATATGTCCTTACAAAATATTTACCAGTTACAAGTTTTTGAAATCGACTGATATCGACAAAAATCGACTCTACAGGCGAACCATGAGGCCCACAGACCCATTTTTTGATATTGATCGATAGGTTATGACACATTGAACAACTTTTGTTCAATAATGCTTTTCAAAAAATATGTCGTTTTAAAGATATGAGGCGTCAAATATTTACGATTTTGGCCCTTAAAATCTCTAATTACGTAACATATTACCTACTTTTTGATTTGATAAGATCAAGCTCGTTGAGATGAACATTTCCGCTTCTACAACTTATTATGAAATATTAATAGTTTCGGAGATATTCTCAAAAACATTTGGACCCTTCTGAACCCCTAATTTAAAGGGCCAGCCCGTTTTGCTTGATATCGTAAGAAAGGCCTTGTCATTTTAAACATTTTTTGCTCAACAAGTATTTAGAAATTCTTTACCGTTCTCCAGTTATCTCTACAAGAAATATTTAGGGGCCAAACTGTAGCTCCCTAACGGGGCCACATAGGGAAAAAACGAAATGTACATATTGTTTAGATTATCATTCTGAACAACTTTTGTTCAATAATGCTTTTCAAAATATTTGTCGTTTTCAAGATATGAGGCGTCAATTATTTATGATTTTGGCCCTTAAAATCCCTTATTACGTAACATATGACCTACTTTTTGATTTGATAAGAACAAGCTCGTTTAGATGAACATTTCCGCTTCAATGACTTATTACAAAATATTAATAGTTTCTGAGATATTCTCATAAACCTTTGGACCCTTCTGAACCCCTAATTTAAAGTGTCGGCCCCTAATGCTTGGTATCGTAAGAAAGGTCATGACATTTCAAACATTTTTTGTTCAACAAGTATTTAGAAATTCTTGACCGTTCTCGAGTTATTTCTAGAAGTAATTTTTAGGGGCCAAACTGTAGCTCCCTAACGGGGCCACATAGGGTAAAAACGAAATATGCATATTGTTCAGATCATCATTCTGAACAACTTTTGTTCTTTATTGCTTTTCAAAATATTTGTCGTTTTCGAGATACAAGGGGTAAAAAATTTATGGTTTTGGCCCTTAAAATCCCTTATTACGTAAAATATGATCTAAATTTTTATATGAATAGATTTGGATTGTTGAGATGAACATTTTTTGTTCTTTGACTTATACCAAAATATTAACGATTTTTGAGATATTTGATGTAGACTTTGAGCCCTTCTAGATCCCTAATTGAAGGGGCTAGCCCCTAAATCTTGATATTTTCGAAAAGATCTCGTAAATGTGCACAACTTTTGTTCTACATGTTTTAACAAAATATTTGCAAGAAAAAAGATATTGGAGATCAAAGGTCAAAAATCGCCGAAATGGGCGAAAAATGTTGGCATCCATTTTTTCAGGTCCAGGCGAGCGTTCAGGCAAATCGCCTCCGGTAAAATCGAATCCCCCACAAATCTTCTAAAATGTTTACTCTATCTTGTGTAGAAATTTAAAGACTCTAGCTTCAAAACTAACGGAGGAGATGCGTGGACAACAAGGCCCTTCAAAAAGTCACTAAAAGAGAGATAACTCCTGACCGGAAGTGACGTCAAGCACGAAATTTTGCAAGCAAAGTCTCGTCACCAAAAGACATATTTCCTGAAAATTTCGTGAAAATCGATCGAGAAATGGCTGAGAAAAACGCGTGTACTACCAAGGAAAATAATAATAATAATAATAATAATGAAGAAGAAGAACGCGAACAATAATAGTAAGGTCTTCCGCAGGAGACGGAAGACCTTAATAATGAAGAAGAAGAACGCGAACAATAATAGTAAGGTCTTCCGCAGGAGACAGAAGACCTTAATAATAATAATAATAATAATAATAATGAAGAAGAAGAAGAACGCGAACAATAATAGTAAGGTCTTCCGCAGGAGACGGAAGACCTTAACTAGAAATGATCTCGTTGCGAGCAACGAATAGGTCTTCCGTCCAATTTCTGACGAGATAGGACCTGGACTGGAAGAATTCAATTTGTGAATTAGTGAAGAACGACTATACATGAAAGAAATAAACACATACATGTAAGACGTGATTTATCAATTGTAAACAGTTTCGGTTTTATTTCATTCACTTTCAAGTATCTCAGTAGTCCATAAAACGACTAAAAATTCCAATTGAACCACGTAGGAACCCACACTAAAAATTTCCATAAAAAATACTGAATTTTTGGACAACTTCCGGTTTCAAACAATCAACTCTCGGTTTCAAACAACCAACTTCCGGTAGAAATGATATGACTTATTACACCCTATTAAATAATTTTATGAGGATTAGAATTTAAAAAATGAAATATTACATATTTTTATGGTACTTCCGGCGGATGACTGAAGTGACAGGAAGAAAGTTGAAACACGTATGTCACATCTACAAGTCACTATCTAACTTTCCTGAAAGCTTCAAGACTCAATCTTTGAGTAGTTATGAGAAAACACTTGGAGAAAAAAAACCCGCAAATCGTACATATTTAACGAACGGAAGTGAATTTTGAAAAAAACAACAACCAATAATTCACTATACTCTGAAGATGGATAATGTCAATTATATATTTGAAAATCACAAAAACACTTGCTTTATAAGCGAGAGATACGATAGCAAAGAAAAACCATTTTTCCGAAGTTTTTCTCTAAAAACCGGAAGTTGCTGGTTAAACTTCCGGTAAGACTATCAGTTTCTGAAACGCCACAAGAGACCGAATTAATCTGTGCAAGTTTTATTTCAAAAGCATAATTTTGAAATATGACGTTTCTTTTATTCTCTTCCGGTGACGGACGGAAGTGACGGATGGCAATGATAAACCTTATGACAGAGCTACAAGTCACCATCTATCATCCCTAAAAGTTTGTAGACTCAATCTTTAACCGTTTATGAGAAGACGCCCGGACAAAATGTCATTTGAAAAACGGAAATTCGGCCGTAACTTGCGACCGGAAGTGAAATTTGAAAAAGGATTAAAGTGTACTCCAGAGTTGGATAATGTCAAAAATATCTGTAAATATCGTAGTAAAAAGTTGATAGATAAGCGAGATATGCGAAGACAAAGAAATATCAATTTTTCGAAGTTTTTCTCTAAAAACTGGAAGTTGTTGGTTAAACTTCCGGTAAGTGTAACATTTTTTGAAACACCGAAAGAGACCGAATTAATCTGTGCAAGTTTTATTTCAAAAGCATCATTTTGAAATTTGACGTTTCTTATATTCACTTCCGGTGACGGACGGAAGTGACGGATGGCAATGATAAACCTTATTACAGAGCTGCAAGTCACCATCTATCATCCCTAAAAGTTTGAAGTCTCAATCTTTAACCGTTTATGAGAAAACGCCCGGACAAAATGTCATTTGGAAAACGGAAATCCAGCCGTAACTTGCGACCGGAAGTGATTTTTGCAAAACTGAAAAACTCCTTTCTAGAAAATCCTATTTTACATCTTTCCTGAAAGTTTCATGAAAATCTATCCAGCCGTTTTAGAGAAATCGCGTGCACAAAATCGGTAAGAAAAAGAACAATAACTAGTGATGCTAATTGTTCGCGAACAATTAGAGGGCTTTCCACCGTCTAGTGGTTTTTCAGTAGTGTTCAAATGCTAAAAGCCCCCCACCCCACCCACCCGCAAAAAAAAAAAAATTGATTTGGCTAGAAAAGAAATTCAAATTTGCCGCGTTGAGTGTTGTAGTGTTGGAGATTAAGGCCTTGGTTTCGCACGATATTTGGGGTGTGAGTGTTGCATAGCTGGCACATATCAGGTAAAAGTGTAATAGGACTTGTGCAGGTGTTTGGGGTGACTTTGGACCTGTTAGATAGGATATTTGGAGGTGCAAAGAAACCGGATGTGCCATTTTCCTACATTGTAACTGCTCGTGCATGCTGGGAGTGTACAAGCCTCATGTTGATGTTGTGAAGATGCACTGGATTTTACCGTATGTGTTGTGGATTGTGGAATTGAATATACATTTTGTAATTGCTCATCCTATGTGTTCTAATTCACGGAGACAATGTCTTTCAGTCATTTCACCCAAGGAGGCATGCATATACGGATTTATAGGCTTTGACAACAAACAACCAAAATGGCGGCCGGTGAATTAGAAAGTGTCTGAGTGCATGTAGGATATCTGAACGGATAATAGGAGTACTGCATCCCATCTGATCCTGCAGGTAAGTGTTTATTTGTTTACAATGACAGTCAGGATGGAATGTCAATGAGTTCAACTGTCAAGTAAAGTTGCATCATCATTATCCAAAAGAAACTTAGTCTTTATGTTGATGCAGGCAGACAATTGAATCTGGCCTATGTCTTTTCATGAATGTAAATGGAATTCATGTTTGATTGACAAGACAGTCAAGAAATGGAAGAAATGGGTGTAGGTCAGATGTGTAGGTGTAGGTCAGATTAGCTAGAATCCTGTAATTGTTGCATGGCATGAGACCGGTCAAAATAGTGTATTGAAACAGCTGATCACAGACAGATCACTTGAAGGGTGGGGGATTTCTTCCTTGGGGACGACAGGCGTGATGGGTGGGTTTGCCTTACTCGTGGAGACTGGCCCCTGGAGGCATGACCTTGACCTTTGACCTTGACCCACTTTCAAGGTCAAACCTCAAAAAGCCATGAGAGAGAAAGTGTGACCTTGACCTTTGACCTTGACCTCATTTTGAAGGTCAGAGAGGTCACGGGGCTTCGTTTAAGTGGTCCCGCGTCCCTATCTACATCCGTGAAGAAGTTGTGGGCTCGAACGACGACTTCGGAGACTTTCGGGGGCGAGGACCGTGCTTCGGGGTTCTCGGTTTCCCCCAGTCAACTTCTCTGTGCGAGGGTCTTTTATGGTGAAATCGTCGGTCAAGGTCTCGCCTCTCCACGACTTGCGGACTAGTGGGAGTAGCGATAATGGGGTTTTCAACGTTAAGTCGCCGCCATTCGCAGAGCGGTCAAAGTTCAGAGTTGTAATTCAGGATTCCGAGACCAGTCCAGAATTCCATGCTGACCCATGTGATATTTCGATGCTATCTGAAGCGGGAAGAGCGTATAAAAAGTGCCATTTTCTGGCCATTCTGCATGACCTTGACCTTTGACCTACTTTTTCAAGGTCAAGGTCACCCAACCCGTCCCAGTGGGTTCCGTCTCTCTACGACAAAGACTTTAGGAGTCGTCAATTTGTAGGGGACAAATCGCAAAACATGAGGGGGCATTAACTCCTTTTAGGGGACACCGAATCCCTTCATTTGAAATTCTTCGCTTCTACTAATTGACCTCTATGCTTCAGCAAAGGTTTCATCCTCCTATCCTTTACCGTTAAAAAGGTCCGATAACTCTCTAAGGGGTCAAAGTTCCATGACGCAGGGTGAAATGTATTCGTTTCTCAAGAAGTGCTATAGGATGGACTCTAAAGTTTTTCGATAAGTCTTACGACGAACATTTTTTTTGACGGCAGGAAAATAATAATAATAATAATAAACAGAACAATAACAATAGGACTTTCCACAGAAAGGTGGAAAGCCCTAATAATAATAATAGAGGAAAAGAAACATAAGAATCACTATAAGGTCTTCCGTTGAGACGGAAGACCTTAATAAACAGTAGAATCACTATAAGGTCTTCCGTGAAGAACGGAAGACCTTAATAATAGAGGAAAAGAAACATAAGAATCACTATAAGGTCTTCCGTTGAGACGGAAGACATTAACTAGTTCTAATTGTAACGGGGACCGTTACATATGTTCCCCAAACCTCCCCCAATTAAAAACTGATGTCCTTGTGATTCTATTGCAAAAAATCATTTTATTTTAGCCTTTAATTACATGTAGTACGTTCAATATGGCCATTTCAGTACCAAAAAATGAAAGAAAGCGTTGCACGCGCATACACGCGCACGCGTGTATTATTCCGAATTTTTGTTGATGTCGTTCAACAGGCATTTGTATCATATACCCACAGTGTGAATTTCATAACGTTTCCACCAAATATAAGGAAGTTATAGCGATTTTAAAATCGTCCAATCAGAATTCAGCACACGTGCATGCACGTGCTGAGCAGTAATTCTAACCACAGCAATTTGTAAGGAGTACCAAGACACATCTAAACCATTAATATCAATAGAATTTGATGAAAAACAAAAACGTTATCGTCCTTTAAAAATTGAACATTTAAAAAACGTTGCACGTGCATGCCAAAATCACTTCCGGTCGCAAGTTACGGTTGAATTTCCGTTTTTCAAATGACATTTTGTCCGGGCGTTTTCTCATAAACGGTTAAAGATTGAGTCTTCAAACTTTCAGGGATGATAGATGGTGACTTGTAGCTGTGCAATAGGGTATTATCATTGCCATCCGTCACTTCCGGCCATCACCGGAAGTGAACAAAAGAAACGTCAAATTTCAAACTAATGCTTTTGAAACAAAACTTGCATAGATTAATTAGATATCTTTCGGCGTTTCAGAAAATGTTAGACTTACCGGAAGTTTAACCAGCAACTTCCGGTTTTTAGAGGAAAACTTCGAAAAAATGGTCTTTCTTTGTCCTCGTATATCTCCTTTATTTATCAAACTTTTAATACGATATTTACAGATGTTATTGACATTATCCATCTTAAGAGAACCTTATAACACAATTTCAAAATTCACTTCCGGTCACAAGTTACGGCCGAATTTCTGTTTTTCAAATGATATTTTGTCCGGGCGTTTGCTGATAAACCGTTAACGATTGAGTCTTCAAACTTTCAGGGATGATATATTATGACTTGAAGCTGTGCAATAGGGTATTATCATTGCCATCCGTCACTTCGGACCGTCACCGGAAGTGAACAAAAGAAACGTCAAATTTCAAACTAATGCTTTTGAAACAAAAATTGCATAGATTAATTAGGTCTCTTTCGGCGTTTCAGAAAATGTTAGACTTTAAGGAAGTTTAATCAGCAACTTCCGGTTTTCAGAGAAAAACTTCGAAAAATTTGTCTTTTTTTCTCCTCGTATATCTCGCTTAGTTATCAACATTTTAATACGATATTTCAAGATATTATTGACATTATCCATCTCTGTAGAACTCTTTAATACTATTTCAAAATTCTGTTCCGGTCGCAAGTTACGGCCGAATTTCCGTTTTTCAAATAACATTTTGTTCGGGCGTTTTCTCCTAAACAATTTACGATTGAGTCTTGAAACTTTCAGGGATGATAGATAGTGACCTGTAGCACTGTAATAAATGTTTATCATTGCTATCCGTCACTTCCGGCCGTCACCGGAAGTGAACAAAAGAAACGTCAAATTTCAGAGTTATGCTTTTGAAACAAATTTTGCATAGGTTCATTTGGTCTCTTTGGGAGTTTCAGAAAATGTGAGACTTACCGGAAGTTTAACCTACAACTTCCGGTTTTTAGAGGAACCCTTCGAAAAAATGGTCTTTCTTTGTTCTCATATATCTCGCTTATCTATCAACTTTTTAATACGATGTTTACAGATATTATTGACATCATCCATCTCTGGGATACTCTTTTCATACTATTTCAAAATTCACTTCCGGTCGCGAGTTAGGGTCGAATTTCCGTTTTTCAACTGACGTTTTGTTCGGCCGTTTTTTCATAAACGGTTAATAAGAGAGTCTTTCAACTTTCAGGATATGATTGGTGGTGACTTGTAGCTTTGTAAAAAGATTTATAATTGGCATCCGTCACTTCCGGCCGCCACCGAAAGTGAACGAAAGAAACGTCAAATATCAAATTTACACTTTTCAAACAAAATGTGTGCTTGAAATAATTAAGTGTCTTTTGGAGTTTCAGAAAATGTTACAGTTACCGGAAGTTTAAACAACTTCCGGTTTTTAGAGAAAAACTTCAAAAAAGTGTTCTTTCTTTGCTATCATATCTCTCGCTTATAAATGAAGTGTTTGTTATGATTTTCACATATATCATTGACATTATCCATCTTCAGAGTTTAGTGAATTATTTGGTGTATTTTTCAAATCGTTAATATCTACGATTTCCGTTGTTGTTGTTTTTTCTCCAGGCGTTTTCTAATGAATAATCAAAGATTGATTCTTGAAACTTTCAGGAAAGTTAGATGGTGACTTGTAAATGTGAAACACGTGTTTGAATTTTCCTGCCGTCACTTCCATCATCCACCGGAAGTACCTTAAAAATATGTAATTTTTCTTCTTCTTTTTTAAATTCTAATACTCATAACATTATTTAATAGAGTGTAATGTCATACCATTTCCATCGGAAGTTGGTTGTTCGAAACCGGAAGTTGTCCGAAAACTCTGCATTTTTCACCGAAATATTTCGTGTGGGTTCCTACACGGTAAGTGTGGAATTTTCAATCGTTTTAAGGACTCCCAAGATACTCAAAAGTGAATAAAACAAAACATAAATTGTTTGTAATTGATACATCACGTCTTACATGTATATGTTTATCACTGTTTTTTAAAAAAAAAATAGGTGTTTATTTCATTCATGTATAGTCGTTCTTCACTAATTGAATTCTCCAAGTCAAGATCCTATATCGTCAGAAATTGGACGGAAGACCTATTCGTTGCTCGCAACGAGATCATTTCTAGTTATTGTTCTTTTTCTTACCGATTTTGTGCACGCGATTTCTCAAAAACGGCTTGATAGATTTTCATGAAACTTTCATGAAATATGTAAAATATGATTGTTTAGAAAGTTTTTTTTTTCATTTTTGCGAAAATCACTTCCGGTCGCAAGTTACGGCCGAATTTCTGTTTTTCAAATGACATTTTGTCCGGGCGTTTTCTCATAAACAGTTAAAGATTGAGTCTTCAAACTTTCAGGGATGATAGATGGTGACATGTAACTATGCAATAATGTGTTGTTATTGCCATCCGCCACTTCCGGCCGTCACCGGAAGTGAACAAAAGAAACGTTAAATTTCAAAATGATGCTTTTGAAACAAAACTTGCATAGATTAATTAGGTGTCTTGCGGCGTTTCAGAAAATGTTAGACTTACCGGAAGTTTAACCATTAACTTCCGTTTTTTAGAGAAAAACTTCGAAAAATTGGTCTTTCTTTGTCCTCGTACCTCTCGCTTATTTATGAACCTTTTAATACGATATGTACAGATATTATTGACATTATCCATCTGAAGAGAACTCTGCACCACTATTTCAAAATTCACATCCGGTCACAAGTTACGGGCGAATTTCCATTTTTGAAATGACATTTTGTCCGGGCGTTTTCTCATAAACAGTTAAAGATTGAGTATTCAAACTTTCAGGGATGATAGATGGTGACATGTAGCTATGCAATAATGTGTTGTTATTGCCATCCGCCACTTCCGGCCGTCACCGGAAGTGAACAAAAGAAACGTCAAATTTGAAAATGATGCTTTTGAAACAAAACTTGCATACATTAATTAGGTCTCTTTAGGCGTTTTAGAAAATGTTAGACTTACCGGAAGTTTAACCATTAACTTCCGGATTGTAGAGAAAAATTTTGAAAATTGGTCTTTCATTGTCCTCGTATATCTCGCTTATTTATGAACCATTTAATACAATATTTATTGATATTATTGACATTATCCATCTCCAGAGAAACCGTTAATACTATTTCAAAATTCACTTCTGGTCACAAGTTACGGCCGAATATCCGTTTTTCAAATGACATTTTGTCCGAGCATTTTCTCATAAACGGTTAAAGATTGAGTCTTCAAACTTTAAGGGATGATAGATGGTGACTTGTAGATGTGTATTAAGGTTTATCATTGCCGTCCGTCAGTTCTGGCCGTCACCGGAAGTGAACAAAAGAAACATCAAATTTCAAAATGATGCTTTTGAAACAAAACTTGCATAGATTAATTAGGTCTCTTTCGTCGTTTTATAAAATGTTAAACTTACCGGAAGTAAAGCCAGCAACTTCCGGTTTTTAGAGAAAAACTTCGAAAAATTGGTCTTTCTTTGTCCTCATATCTCTCGCTTATAGATCAACTTTTTAATACGATATTTACAGATATTATTGACATTATCCATATCTACTGTACCCTTGAGTAATATTTCAAAATTCACTTCCGGTCGCGGGTAAGGGCCGAATTTCCGTTTTTCAAATGACATTTTGTCCGGGCGTTTTCTCATAAACGGTTAAAGATCGAGTCTTCATACCTTCAGGCATGAATGATGGTGACTTATAGCTCGATAATAAGGTTTGTCATTGTCATCCGTCATTTCCGACCGTCACCGGAAGTGAACAAATTTCTGCTTTTGAATGAAAACGTGCATGGAATAATTAAGTCTCTTTCGGAGTTTCAGAACATGTTAGACTTGCATCCTATCTCGTCAGAAATTGGACGGAAGACCTATTTGTTGCTCGCAACGAGATCATTTCTAGTCTTATTATTAGGGTCTTCCGTCTTCAGCGGAAGACCCTTCTATTATTCTATTGTTGATTTTTCACTTTTCTTATTATTAAGGTCTTCCGTCTCCTGCGGAAGACCTTACTATTATTGTTCGCGTTCTTCTTCTTCATTATTAAGGTCTTCCGTCTCCTGCAGAAGACCTTACTATTATTGTTCGCGTTCTTCTTCTTCATTATTATTATTATTATTATTATTATTTTCCTTGGTAGTACACGCGTTTTTCTCAGCCATTTCTCGATCGATTTTCACGACATTTTCAGGAATGATGTCTTTTGGTGACGAGACTTTGCTTGCAAAATTTCGTGCTTGACGTCACTTCCGGTCAGGAGTTATCTCTCTTTTAGTGACTTTTTGAAGGGCCTTGTTGTCCACACATCTCCTCCGTTAGTTTTGAAGCTAGAGTCTTGAAATTTCTACACAAGATAGAGTAAACATTTTAGAAGATTTGTGGGGGATTCGATTTTACCGGAGGCGATTTGCCTAAACGCTCGCCTGGACCTGAAAAAATGGATGCCAACATTTTTCGCCGATTTCGGCGATTTTTGACCTTTGATCTCCAATATCTTTTTTCTTGCAAATATTTTGTTAAGACATGTAGAACAAAAGTTGTGCACATTTACGAGATCTTTTGAAAATATCAAGATTTAGGGGCTAGCCCCTTCAATTAGGGATCTAGAAGGGCTCAAAGTCTAGATCAAATATCTCAAAAATCGTTAATATTTTGGTATAAGTCAAAGAACAAAAAATGTTCATCTCAACAATCCAAATCTATTCATATAACAATTTAGGTCATATGTTACGTAATAAGGGATTTTAAGGGCCAAAACCATAAATATTTACCCCTTGTATCTCGAAAACGACAAATATTTTGAAAAGCAATAAAGAACAGAAGTTGTTCAGAATGATGATCTGAACAATATGCATATTTCGTTTTTACCCTATGTGGCCCCGTTAGGGAGCTACAGTTTGGCCCCTAAAAATTACTTCTAGAAATAACTCGAGAACGGTCAAGAATTTCTAAATACTTGTTGAACAAAAAATGTTTGAAATGTCATGACCTTTCTTACGATATCAAGCAAAAGGGGCTGACCCTTTAAATTAGGGGCCCAGAAGGGTCCAAAGGTTTATGAGAATATCTCAGAAACTATTAATATTTTGTAATAAGTCATTGAAGCGGAAATGTTCATCTAAACGAGCTTGTTCTTATCAAATCAAAAAGTAGGTCATATGTTACGTAATAAGGGATTTTAAGGGCCAAAATCATAAATAATTGACGCCTCATATCTTGAAAACGACAAATATTTTGAAAAGCATTATTGAACAAAAGTTGTTCAGAATGATAATCTAAACAATATGTACATTTCGTTTTTTCCCTATGTGGCCCCGTTAGGGAGCTACAGTTTGGCCCCTAAATATTTCTTGTAGAGATAACTCGAGAACGGTAAAGAATTTCTAAATACTTGTTGAGCAAAAAATGTTTAAAATGACAAGGCCTTTCTTACGATATCAAGCAAAACGGGCTGGCCCTTTAAATTAGGGGTTCAGAAGGGTCCAAATGTTTTTGAGAATATCTCCGAAACTATTAATATTTTATAATAAGTTGTAGAAGCGGAAATGTTCATCTCAACGAGCTTGATCTTATCAAATCAAAAAGTAGGTCATATGTTACGTAATTAGAGATTTTAAGGGCCAAAATCGTAAATATTTGACACCTCATATCTTGAAAACGACATATTTTTTGAAAAGCATTATTGAACAAAAGTTGTTCAATGTGTCATAACCTATCGATCAATATCAAAAAATGGGTCTGTGGGCCTCATGGCTCGCCTGTAGAGTCGATTTTTGTCGATATCAGTCGATTTCAAAAACTTGTAACTGGTAAATATTTTGTAAGGACATATTGAACAAAAGTTGTTCAGTTTATCGAGATCTATCGATTGATATCAAGAAATAGGCCTATGGTCCTAATGGCTCGCCTGTAGAGTCGATTTTTTGTCGATATCGGTCGATCTCAATAACTTTTTACAGGTAAATATTTTGTAAAGACATATAGAACTAAAGTTGTTGAGTCTATAGAGGGCTAACAAATGACATCAAGAAATAGGCCCGCGGGCCTTATGGCTCGCCTGGAGAGTCGAATTTCAAACGAATTTCACCGCAACTTTGCTTCAGAAGCTTATGATATGAAAAATTGATTATATCTAAAGTGTCTTAAAGTCGGAAACTAAATTGGGACTCATTTGTCTTTTTTTTTTTTTTTTAACTCCGAGTGCATCAACAAATCGGACGGAAGACCTACTCGTTGCTCGCAACGAGATCGTGTCTAGTTATTATTATTTTTTTTTTTCTCCTTACCGATTTTTGTGCAGAAGATTTCTCGGAGATGACTGGAGCGATTTGCTTCAAATTTTCAGGATTGATGCGTTTCCATTTGAGGTTTGTACCGCCGTTTCAATTTTTGAAAAATCACTTCCGGTCGGAAGTTATCCCCCTTTTATCGATTTTCAGATGACCATGTTGTCCAGACAAAAACTCAAAAACGAGAAAAGCTAGAGTGCTGAAATTTTCAGTGATGTTAGACGACATGTTGTAGTTGTGCACCTGGGTTTTCAAAATTTCCGGAAGTGCCTAGTATGGAAGCTCGGTAGGGGTCGAAAATGGAGTTTGGAAAAGTGCCCAATTTTTTTTCCACATTTTAAATCATAACTTTTTACTCGTAAATATTTTGTTTAGACATATATAACAAAAGTTGTACAGTTTATTGAGATCTTTCGTGCCATATCAAGAAATGGGCCCATGGGCCTCATGGCTCGCCTGAACCATTGAATTTCTGTTACAATGATTAACTTTTTTCTCACGAAACTTTTGATAAGACATGTAGAATAAAAGTTGTTCAGTTTTTTAAGGTCTATTTAATGATATCAAAAAATAGGCCTCTGGGCGTCATGGCTCGCCTGAACAGTCGAATTTGTATCACAATTAATAACATTAATAACTTTTTTCTCGAGAAACTTTTGACAAGACATGTAGAACAAAAGTTGTTCAGTTTCGTAAGCGTTAACTAACGATGTTAAGAAATAGGTCTGCGGGTCTCATGGCACACCTGAACAGTTGGGTTATTGTTGCAGTCTATATAACATTTTTGTCAAAAAACTTTTAATAAGACATGTAGAACAAAAGTTGTTCAGTTTTGCAAGATCTTTCGAGCAACATCATGAAAAAGGCGAACGGGCCTCATGGCTTGCCTGGAGAGTTTGATTAGTTTCACAATCAATAACTTTTTTCTCGAGAAACTTTTGATAAGACATGTAGAACAAAAGTTGTTCAGTTTCGCAAGCGTTAACTAACGATCTTAGGAAATAGGCCTGCGGGTCTCATGGCTCACCTGAACAGTTGGGTTATTGTTGCAAGCTATAACATTTTTGTCAAGAAACTTTTAATAAGACATCTAGAACAAAAGTTGTTTAGTTTTGCAAGATCTTTCGAACAACATCATGAAAAAGGCGAACGGGCCTCATGGCTCGCCTGAAGAGTTTGATGAGTGTCACAATCAATAGCTTTTTTCTGGAAAAGCTTTTGATAAGACATGTAGAACAAAAGTTGTTCAGTTTTGCAAGATCTTTCAAACGATATCAAGAAAAAGGACCAAGGGCCTTATGACTCGCCTTAACAGTCTGATAAATGTTGTAATCAATAATTTTTTTCTCAAGAAAGTTTTGATAAGATATGTAGAACAAAATTTGTTCAGTTTTGCGAGATATATCTAAAATGATATCAAAAAATAGGCCTCCGGGCGACATGACTCGCCTGATCAGTCGAATTTGTATCGCAGTAAATAACATTATTAACTTTTTTCTCCAAAAAAGGCTGACCCCTTTAATTAGTGGCCGAGAGCGGCAGAGAGTCTTTAATTTATAACACTTAAATGATCAATATTTGTAAAACATTACCGAAGCTAAATTGTACGTCTAGATAATATATTTGTATCATTATTTATAAACGAAAATCTTATCTCATCACATCTAAAATTGGACGGAAGACCCACTCGTTGCTCGCAACGAGATCGCATCTAGTTATTACTCTTTTTTTTTTTTCCTTATCGAATTTGTGCAGAGGATTTCTCGGAGATGGCTAAATTGATTTGCTCCAAATTTTCAGGGTCGATACGGTTCCATCTGAAGTTTGTACCGCCATTTCAATTTTTGAAAATTCTCTTCCGGGCGCAAGTTACGGCCGAATTTCTGCTTTTCAAATGACATTTTGTCCGGTCGTTTTCTCAAAAACTTTTAAAGGTTGAGTCTTGAGACTTTCAGGGATGATAGATGGTGACTTGTAGCACTGTAATAAGGTTTATCATTGCGATCCGTCACTTTCGGCCGTTACCGGAAGTGAACAAAAGAAACGTCAAATTTCAAATTTATACTTTTAAAACAAAACTTGCATATATTAATTAGGTCTCTTTCGGCAATTCAGAAAATGTTAGACTTACCGGAAGTTTAACCAGCAACTTACGGTTTTTTAGAGAAAAACTTCGGAAAAATGGTTTTACTTTGTCCTCCAATATCTCGCCTATTTATCAAGTTGTTAATACGATATTTACAGATATTGTTGACATTATCCACATCTAAGGTACCCTTTCACACTATTTCAAAATGCACTTCCGGCCGCAAGTTGCCGCCGAATTTTCGTTTTTCAAATGACATTTTGTCCTGGCGTTTTCTCATAAACGGTTAAAGATTGAGTCTTCAAACTTTGAGAGATGATAGATGGTGACTTGTAGCTTTGTAATAAGGTTTATCATTGCCATCCGTCACTTCCGGTCGTCTCCGGAAGTAAACAAAAGAAAAGTCAAATTTCAAAATTATGCTTTTGAAACAAAACTTGCATAGATTAATTAGGTCTCTTTCGGCATTTCAGAAAATGTTAGACTTACCGGAAGTTTAACCAGCAAGTTCCGCTTTTTAGAGAAAAACTTCGAAAAATTGGTCTTTCTTTGTGCTCGTATATCTCGCATATTTATCAACCTTTTAATACGATATTTACAGATATTATTGACATTATCGATCTCAAGAAAACCCGTTAACACTATTTTAAAATTCACTTCCGGTCCCAAGTTACGGCCGAATTTCCGTTTTTCAAATGACATTTTGTCCGGGCGTTTTCTCATAAACGGTTAACGATTGAGTCTTGAAACTTTCAGGGATGATATATAGTGACCTGTGGCTTTGTAATAAGGTTCATCATTGTCATCCGTCACTTTCGGCCGTCACCGGAAGTGAACAAAAGAAACGTCAAATATCAACTTTATGCTTTTGAAACAAAATGTGCATGGAATAATTAAAGGGACTGGTTCACGATTTTTGATAAAAATATTTGTCATTTTTGATAGAAAACATTAAAAATATAACTAATTCTATATTGACAGCCAAAATTTTGACCTTCTGAATGCAAGAATAAAAGCAATATTTTAGCCTTAAATCTGTGTTATGTAAATAAAGACTCGAGTCTTTTAATGTATACAAACAAACCAGTGAAATATTAATTTTGTAATATAAAACATCTTAATTTTACATAGTCACAAATTTGAACTTTTAGGTGACACATTTTACCCAAAGAATGCTTGAAATGTGAAAAATATAATAAACTTCGATCAATTTCCATTTCTTTTGAAAATTTCGTAAACAATAACACACTGCAATCCTTGTTTACAAAACAAATCATAAATTCTCTAAAATGAGCTTCTGTGAGAATGTATAACCTTAATTTTTATGTGAAATCTTTTAAACACATTAGACAGTAGTTTTTCATCATTAAAAGTGAAAAACAAAATTTTGGGGAAAATCGTGAATCAGTCCCTTTAAGTGTCTTTTGGAGTTTCAGAAAATGTTACACTTAACGGAAGTTTAAACAACAACTTCCGGTTTTTAGAGAAAAACTTTCAAAAATTGTTCTTTCTTTGCTATCATATCTCTCGCTTATAAATCAGGTGTTTCATATGATTTTCACATATGTAAATAACATCATCCATCTTTAGAATATAGTGAATTGTTTTTTTCAAAATTAACTTCCGTTCTTTAAATATCTACGATTTCTGGGTTGTTGTTTTTTTTTCTGATGGCGTTTTCTCATAAATAATCAAAGATTGGGTCTTGAAACTTTCAGGAATGTTAGGTGGTGACTTGTAAATGTGACATACGTGTTTCAATTTTGTTGCCGTCACTTCCGTCATCCACCGGAAGTACCTTAAAAATATGTAATTTTTCATTTTTTAAAATTCTAATGCTCATTACATTATTTGATAGAGTGTAATAAGTCATACCATTCCACCGGAAGTTGGTGGTTAAAAACCGGAAGTTGTCCGAAAACTCAGTATTTTTCATGGAAATATTTAGTGTGGGTTCCTACGTTTTCCATTTGGAATTTTTAGTTGTTTTATGGACTCCTGAGATACTAGAAAGTGAATTAAAAAAAATCGAATTTTTTTTATAATTGACAAATCACGTCTTACATGTACGTGTTTATTTCTTTCATGTATAGTCGTTCTTCACTAATCGAATTCTCCCAGTCAAGATCCCATCTCGTCAGAAATTGGACGGAAGATCTATTCGTTGCTCGCAACGAGATCATTTCTAGTTATTATTATTATTTTTTTCCCTTTCGTCTCCGAGACTGTTGGATGGATTTTCATGAAAATCTCGGTCATAAAACAAGTTAATGATTTGAATTTTACATATGTTATAGACACTATAAATGTCTAAAGTAACGTCAAATATTCACTTCCGGTCGTAATATATGGGGTGGACAAATTCAAACCTTGTTTTTTCAGTTTTTTAATAACTGCCATTCCAATTCTTTTCAAATTCGGTATGAAGTATCATTGGGACAAGGGGGACATAACTTGTAAATTTCAGGACTCCAGCATCCCTAGGGGTGGGGCAAAAACTGCCCAAAATTGACCAATTTTCAAAAATCTTCTTCTCAAGAACCATACATAAGAAAAACTAAATACATAGTGATGTAGAGCAGGAAGGCCTCTACCACAATTGTAAATTTCATGATCCCCGGGGTAGGGGTTCTGACCCCAGGGCGGGGCCAAACTTGTTATATAGTGTGTATGTGTAAAACACTTAAATTACATCTTCCTTAGTGCTATTGATACTAAATTGAAAGTAAATAGATATTTAGAAAGAACAGGTAGTCCTTTACCAAAATTGTAAATTTGATGATCCCAGGGGTAGGCGTTTTGGTATCGGGGTGGGGGAAAATGGTCAGTGATTAAATGTGTGAACAATAGACATTTTTAACTTTTTCTTGATATCTACCATTCCAATTCTTTTCAAATTTGGTATGAAACATATTTGGATTAAAGGGAACATAAATTGTAAATTTCAGGATTCCTGCGCCCCTGGGGCCTTAGGGGCAGGGCAAAAACTGCCCAAAATGACAAATTTTCAAAAATGTTCTCAAGAACCACACACATGTAAGAAAAAATAAATGCATAGTGATGTAGAGCGGGAAGGCCTCTACCACAATTGTAAATTTCATGATCCCCGGGGTAGGGGTTCTGACCCCAGGGCGGGGCCAAACTTGTTGTATAGTGTTTATGTGTAAAATACTTAACATTTTCTTTAGTGCTTTTGATACGAAATTGAAACTAAATGGATAGAGTAAGTATTTTTTTTTTATCAAAATTGTAAATTTGATGATCCCCAGAGTAAGGGTTTTGACCCCAGGGTGGGGCCAAACTTAGTATATAGTATTTATGTGTAAGTTTGCTGATACTGTATAAAATCTAAATGCATCCTTAGGAATAGCTGAAAAGGATGTATAAAAAATGGTTAACTTCACAACCCAGGGTTATGAGTCCAAATTAGTCATATATTTTTATGTTTTAATGTTAATACACTTATTATTGAAAGCTTTTCATCAGTGTATGCACTTTTGATGGCAGTGGAGTTTTAAGAACACATCTTGTTTTATACTGTTGCTGAACATTAGAATTTAGCTTAGATATTCAGAACAGGATTTTTTTTTCTAGATTTCATAGACCATGGAAGTAGTGATACTCTTTCACTAGTATTCAGGTGACCGATAAGGCTTGTGGGCCTCTTGTTTACAGAAATGTTTCATTTAGTAAGTTCAATGATTCACCAACGCCGACAAGCAGTCTTCACATCCATTGTTTTCTTTTCCCCTCTTTACATGAACTAATTTATAAGACAAGTCCCATGTCATACCAAGGGATACCGATAATCAACATGTACATTATATGTACGAGATATTTATGTGAAAACATTTTGAACTAAAATTTAGTCGTAAATATATGTGTAGATGTGAATACACTGATATGTGTGATACGTTAAAGGGTGAAAAGGAACGGATATTAAAACAAATTACCCGATTTTTTGATTTAGGATCTTTAGATTCAATTCAGCTGTAAGTTTACATCGTCTTAACAATAATTAAAACTAAAATTGACATATAACCCCCAATCTCATTTTGTAATAGCCGCTATAATTCTGGAACTAAAAACTTTCAAAATTCATGCATGTAAGAAAATCGGATTTCGATATCCTCGCATCGAGCACAAACTAAATACGGTAACTCCAAAAATGGACTATTGACTGGTTTTTATCAAGTTTGAAACATCTAAAAAAAAATTGCAAACTATTATGTAGAATTTTTTCTTGAAGAAGGAACAATCAGTTTTATTTCCAGAAAATGTGATGTAATATTCATAACTCATTATAGAATCATTTAGAATAAAATACATTCAGTAGTGATGCCACATCATGTATAAGGGTACATTCAATTTCGTTTTATCTTGGCCCTTTTATCTCATCCAAATTAAAATCAATGACCATTGTCTTACCATAATTCAATATTTTGTGTAATATATTTTCTATTATGGATACGATCTGCTAAATGACCGTTACTTGAGTTTGAGTAGGATATCACATAAACCAATACGCTGCATTGTAATGGTAAAAGCTATTCTTAGAATTTATTTCAGATTTTCCATATCTTTATATTAAGTTACAATGAAGGGGAAAGTGCGTTATTGCTGTTATTAGATTTATACAATGTAGTTCGCATTGGACATCCTATTTATGTTGTCATAAATAGATATATTTGTCAAATCTCATGAAATTTACCTAAGGGGAACAGCTAATGGAACAAGAGCAACGCCAACGTGGCATAATACGCCCGTAGATTTTGCTCAAGGAAAACATATTTTAGTGGGATTAATATTTTAGTGAAGTTAGCACTGTCCTCTGTGAGCTAATTCATTATCATGGTGATCAAATATACCAAGTTATAATATCCTGGAGCTTACGGTTCGGTTTGTATCCTGCCCACAAGGTTTTCCTAAAAAGTGATACTACGACCTTGACCTTTGACCTTGAAAAACAATAGGCATCTTCCTCTCATCATGGTGATCAAATATACCAAGTTATAATATCCTGGAATTACGGTTCGGAGATTGCGGTAAGCGGGGGGTATTCTTAGTGAGCATTGCTCACAGTACCTCTTGTTAAATTAGATACATGTATTTGCACTAAGTGGTATACTTGTCCTATATCATCATCCATTGAATAGAAATAATAGTGTAAATGAATGTAGAACGTTTAAATGCGATTAACAATTCTAAACAGTACGAACAAATATACTTAAGTACGCCACGTGAATTTAAAAATAGTTAATTTCCTAAATCATATCGCAGATTACTCCACTGTATTTTTCATCTATAGAGCGAATGACCACCCACAAATCTGAAGGTTTACCAGTTAGAAGATCCACTGCCTTTTCAAAAAACTATGCTTCAGTTTTAGACACATTTAATATTCAATTCAATTGCTTCTTCAACTAAAATGGAAAACGGAAATATTCATATCTAGTAATCAGTCATCCAAAAATTACTTCGTTGAACACCACTTCGATTCTATGCACAAGTACTCTGAAGTTGAAATTAAAAATATGCTAGAGTTCCTCATTGACAATATCTTCGTGGTCTTTGGTGATCAGGTCTTCCAACAGTCTGTTGGAATTCCCATGGGCACGAATTGTACTCCTTTGTTAGCTAACCTGTTTTTATATTCTTATGAAGCAGAATTTATTCTAAAACAAACTTCTAGATGAGAAGAAAATATCCCTTGCTGTGGCCTTCAGTCGACATTTAGATATATCGACGACGTTTTACATGTATCTATTAACAATAGTAATTTTCATTCATACAGCGATTCAATATATCCCTGTGAACTCGAAATAAAAGACACCACAGAGTCGCCCACTTCTGCTTCATACTTAGATAGTTTATTGAAAATAGATATGAACGGCAAACTAACAACTCAACTTTATAATAAACGGGATGATTTCAGCTTCTCCATCGTCAACTTCCCATATTTATGTACATGTAGCAATATCCCATTATCACCTACATATGATGTTTATAACAAGTTGATGGTGATGGGGTTTCAACAGTCTCGTTTAGTCAAAATTTTGCAAATTCTATGGTCGTTATGACAATTTATTTTGCCAATACAACCTATCATTGGATCAAATGCTGTCTGATTTGTTTGATACCAATTGTTAGGCCATGTTTGGCATACTGGTGCAGTCTGACTTGTTTGATACCGATTCTTAGGCCATTTGTGGCACACTGGTTTTTACTAGGATAACTACGTTTACCTGATCAAGATATAAGGTTCACGGCGGGTGTGACCGGTCGACAGGGGATGCTTACTCCTCCTAGGCACCTGATCCCACCTCTTGTGTGTCCAGGGGTCCGTGTTTGCCCAACTCTCTATTTTGTATTGCTTATAGGAGTTATGAGATTGATCACTGTTCGTTATCTTCACCTTTCATTGATCACTGTTCGTTATCTTCACTTTTTATGCATATTGTCAAAGACTTTAAAATTTCAGAACGATCAAGAGTCTTTATGGTAATCAGAATATAAAGAAAAGAAATAGAAGTGAAAATAAAGATTGTTCACAAAATGTAACTATTTTGCATTATTTTTCGTTTAAGAGATAGAAAGCATCAAAGTTTCGTATATCATAACACTAAAAATCCTTCATTACGTAATCGATTATCATTTCGTTGACATCAGAATTTGCAAAAATTTATAACAAACAACTTTGCTTCAATAACACTTACCAAATTCTTCTTAGTATTTGAGATATTTCAAAATTACTTTTGACCCCTCTTGGCCCTTTGTTTGAGCAGCTGGCCCCTTAAACTTGATATGGTCCAACAGGTCTTGTCATTATCTACAATTTTTCTTCTATAACGTTTAGCAAAATGTTTTTAGTTTTCAAGAGATACAAGATATTCAGTTTAAGGGGCCATCCCCTGAAATCCTTAAAAAGGAACTTAAGATAAAATTTAAAGATGGCATATTGTTTGGAGTCATATTCATTTAAAAGATAGCGTCAATATAAACAACTTTGCCTCAAAAATGCTAAACAAATTCTTTTTAGTTTTTGAGATATTCAGAAAATACTTTTGACCCCTCTCGGCCCTTTAGTTGAGGGGCTGGCCTCTAAACTTGATATGGTTAAATAGGTCTCGTCATTATCTACAACCTTTGTTCTATATGTCTTTTCAAATTATTTCTGCATAAAAAGATATTACAGTACCCGTAACGTTATTCTTGACATTCCTATCGTGCGTGTATCCTATCGTATCGTGCGTGTATCCTATCGTATCGTGCGTGTATCCTATCCTATCGTGTATCAGGTTTTCCGTTTTATATCGTGTTTTGCGTTTATCAGGTCTATCGTGTATCGTATTTTGCGTGTATCAGGTTTTCCGTTTATCGTGAAAATCGTTTATCGTGTAGCTTCGGACACTATCGGGATCGTATATTAAATCTAATGAAAAAGTAAGATACTTTCCGAAAGCTTTATTCGTTTTGTTAAAGAAGCTATTTTTAGGAATCGAGGAAAGACAGTATATTTGAAGGCAGAAAAAGAGCTATATGTCTGTCCAGAGAGGGTGAAAATTTATCACTATTTCATTCTAAGTAGTCTGGCAGTGGTTTGCCGAGCAAACCGAGGACAGTAAAACTGAAAGCTCCTTCATCTGGAGTTCATAAACATTTCCTTGTCTAGAAACAATTATTTGTAATTAACACTAACAGAGAAATAGGAAGTTTCGATCTGAAAGGAAAAATCAGTAAATTACATTGTTTATTACATATATTTTAATAATGGTTCCTTTTCTTCCGATTTTGTTCACCTGTATTCAACTTATATACCAACTACTGAACTTGTGTGCGTTCTTATCTATCTGATTTTGTGTATCACCCGTGTTGTGACAGTAAACATTCTCAGGGACATTGTATTTCACACATTTAGAAGATTAAGTTTCAAAAGAGTGCAAGGGTATATTGCATCTCACAAAATTCTGCTCAAATGAGCACGATTCAGCAGTCATCGTTGTTGGGTTTTTTTTTATTTGTACATGTACACATATACCAATAGTCGTACGTGTAGATACTGGAAATTTATGCTGGTTTTGATGATTATTTGAATTTTTTACATGCTAAACACAAACATTGTAAAGCGTTTCTAAATTGCGACTTTAAATCAAGCCGGGTTTCGTATATAGTTTATTTATTTTTTGTTAAAATATCATTCATATAAATATGTTCCAATTACTTATAACTATCAATTATCACTCATAGTGTAGAAATATCTAACATATGAGCATATGGTGTAGTGCAGTGCATTGTATTTAAAGCGGTCATTATGAAAATAATTGTAGTTGTTGAATGAGCGATGAACTCAGAGCTTGATGCAAAATAACCCCCCTCCTCGCTACACACAAAATATTACTTCGTTTTATTTGATATCCAAGATAATAGACATTAGCATAAGAGAGCTATTGAAGGATGATATCACTACATTATATTACATTTTGTTAATTCCCTGTTTAATTGCTAAACGCTCGGCATCAAGTGTGAATGCCACGGGTCCTCGGAGATGACCTTAAAAACAGACGCCCCGTGTCACGGTAGGTGTGGCACGCTAAAAAAAACCCTCACTGCTCAATGGCCGTAATTGCCGAGCATAAGCCTAAATTTAAAAGCTCTTCACCGGTCATGGTTACGTCTCCATATGAGCGAAATATTCTCGAGCGAGATGTTAAGCAAGATAAGAATCAATCACTCCCTGTATGATTCATATATTAAACATTCAAGGTGACAATATACGTTTTAGAATCATTGGCTGAGAAAATTCATATAGATATCAAATAATGAATTCAATACCGTATATAGTTTAGCTTCCGGGTTTTAGCTGTAATGACGTTAAAAAAAACATAAATAGAATTTTAAAAAAATAAAAAAATAAAATAAACGTACAACCGTGGATAAATAAATTATATGCTTTAGGTATATATTGAGTATTGAAATCCTTCAATATTATTATCGACATAATGTAATTATTTTGTACGTATCAAACTTTCGTTCTGTCTAAATTGTTTCTGAATTTACAACATTTCTATCAGGTTTTCCGTTTATCGTGAAGATCGTTTATCGTGTTTTGCTTTTATCAGGTCTATCGTGAAGATCGTTTATCGTGTTTTGCGTTTATCAAGTTTACCGTGTATTCTATCGTATCGTGCGTGTATCCTATCGTATCGTGCGTGTATCGTGTTCTATCGTTTATCATGTCAAGAATAACGTTGCGGGTACTGTAAACGAAATATGTCCAAAAATGCCGTAAACAATTGTGACGTTTTTTCGAGTCCTTGTGAGCTGATTTTTTTTTTTGCGTTAAAGAAATTTGAATGCAAGTCTGCACAACTATAAATTCAACTCTACAATGGCTGAAAATTTCAGCACGATATCTTGAACAGTTTCCGAGAACACTCGGGGACAAAGTGACCTTTGAAATTATTAAAGCCACTAAATCTAGAGAATACTTTTGGTACTGGGCATCCACTGCCTTTAAATTTTGTGTGGGCATGGTCAATGCACCATAGTGTACTTTTAAGTGTCTTAACAACAAACTCACCAGTGTCTACAGAATCTTTTGTCCATCCACAGCCTTTAGATGACATCCAATGTTTTACTCTTAAATTCCAGCGTTTCCTTCTCGACTACAAGCCCTGAAAGTTTCATGTCTCTGTCTAAAAGCGTTCTACACAACAACCACAAAGAATCATATCAAAGAGGATCGTAACCGAAAAGATCATTAGAATCCAACACCTCTTTAGAGTACATTACACCAAGTTCAGAACATATTGAGAAGTACAAAAAACTAGAAGATGATTTAAACTCATTGAACAATTGTCAGTTCATGGATTTAGACTCCTAAACAGCAGAAGATAGATTAAAACAGCGACAATACATCAAGAATCTAGCCCTATATGTACCTGTTATGTTATACAGAATGGCCCCCCTTGCGCTAACATCCGTGCATCAAAGGACCTCATTGGAAATAAGCTTTTGAGCTTTCATGAGCTATCCTTGGTATTCATGTTTGTATGTATGTATGTATATACCGAATAAACATTTATTTATTTTTTTTAAGTTGGCTCTGTTGGAACACTGAACTCTATTTGGAGAGTTCCTGAACAAGATACACAAGAACGTACTACAAAAAATGCTCAGATTGTCTGCCAAAATTTTCAACAAGGTCAATGCGAAGGGACTTTATTAATCGTTATGCCAAACATATCAACTTCCCAAAGTCTTTACTACGCAGTATGGTCTTTAAGCTGACTGGTTGTGAAAGCACATCCCTTATTGATGAGCGCATCTCAATTATGCAAGATAGTGATGATCCAAATTTATTTCTTGACTACAGAGTCTTGAATGGCAAAGACATTGACTACGCAGTATGGTCTTTAAGCTGACTGGTTGTGAAAGCACATCCCTTATTGATGAGCGCATCTCAATTATGCAAGATAGTGATGATCCAAATTTATTTCTTGACTACAGAGTCTTGAATGGCAAAGACATTGATACAAAATTTGGGGCTTTCTTTGAGGAGACTGGAAAATATTTTGACGAACAGATGCTTCAAGTCAATGAAAGACGCCATGGAGAGGAAATGTATTTGCTCATGGCAATATCAATTGAAGAACTGAGGGAACGCCTATTCTTAGTGCCGAAACTTCAAACACATAGTATTTTCCAAAAATCAGCTCTCCAAATGATTTAATGTAAAATTCAGAGTTTAATCAAAGTACTGAAAGTACTCATGGGAGTTGAACATTGTGGAAATTCAGTTAGAACAGATAGCACTGGAAGGGTAGGGGGATAAATGACTGAATATTATCATGATTTTAGATACAAATCAACTGTTGTTGTTTTTCAAAGCGTTACAACAGCAAACATGGATAATGGAAGGCCCATAGGCCACAACGCTCCTCGAGTAACTGAAGTCGTGTTGTTGTTTTCTAGAATTTCACCCCTTTATATTCTCATGAAAAATGTGACCACATATTATGGCCCAAACATTCAAATCAATATGGTTAGCAATGCCTTGCAGTTATGAAGAAGTTTTTTCCCCTGTATATATACATTAAAATTTAATCCTAGTTGTAGCTAATTCTAAGGATTCATTACTTGAAAAGGTAGTCCAATATGCTAAACTGTCACCTGAGTATACTACAGTCCTGTAGAGGATCAATGGAATGGTAAATAATTGTATAATAACTCAAAATAAATGAAATGCCAAAAAATTAAAAATCGTCCGGCATCGGAGATGCACAAGCCGAGTTGCGCAAGGAATGGGCATAGAGGGAACCGGCAGAAAAGTTTGCTAGAATTATCAAGCAGGGAGCAAAATTTTGCGTACATAAATTTCAGCCGACTTAAATCCTTTGTGACCTTGACCTTTAACCCTTGACCAAAATCAATAGGCTTCTTTGTCTCATCAAGGGCGATAATCCATCTAAGTTTAATTGAGATTCTATAATTTGTTAAAAAAATTATAGTGCAGAAAACAAAATTTTCTCCAAATTTCAGTCTATTTATAGCCAGTGACCTTGACCTTTGACCTAGTGACCCCAGAATCGATAGGCTTCCTGGTCTTACTGAGGGTGACAATCCATCTAAGTTTGATTGAGATCGTATGATTCGTTCAAGAGGTATGGTGCGGAAAACAAAATTTTCTCCAAATTTCAGTCTATTTATAGCCACTGTGACCTTGACCTTTGACCTAGTGACCCCAGAATCGATAGGCTTCCTCATCTTACTGAGGGTGACAATCCATCTAAGTTTGAATGAGATCCTATAATTTGCTCAAGAGCTATGGTGCGGAAATGAAACGTTGATGCGTGCCCGCCTGCCCGCCCAAAGGCACTTCATCAGATCATAAGCCGAGTTCGACTTCATCGCAACTCCGCTAAAAATGAAACACTAGTCAAATAATGTTATTTATTGCCAAGGTATTTGGCATTAAATTGGAATCTCCAGTTTTTGGAGTAGACGAACGCTGTATTGAGAATCTTCTGGATGGCAGAAGGCGATAACGCAATGCAGGAGATGTCATCTGCGAGAGCAGGAGTAGAACTAGCAATGTTGTAAATACCCATGTTCGGACATTGATTTTGAATTTCATGAAGCAGGTCGTTGATGAACACCAGATAGAGGAAAGTAGAAAGTATCCCTCCTTGGCGTACTCCTTGAGAGACAGGAAACCAGCTGGAATTTATGTGATTCACTACAACAGAACAGGAGGTATTTGTATGACAATCATCAATCAGAGTCCACAGACGACCGGAAATTCCCAGACGGCTAAGTTTACACATGAGACCGTGTCTCCACACAGTGTCAAAAGCCTTTTGTGTATCTAGAAAGGCGACATATACGGGACTACCCTGTTCAATATTATGATGTATAGTTTCTTGTAGGTTGAAAGATGCTGTAAGACAACCGAGTTTCTGTTGAAATCCTTGCTGCTGAATATTGGGAAATTCTACAGTTGAAAGAATGTGCGACTTTATTCTGTATAGTAGCAATTTCTCAAAAATCTTCAACATGCAGGGAAGCAGGGCTATTGGTCGATAACTGTTGGGTGATTTCTTTGGTTTATTGTGTCCTTTGTGTATGGGGACGATAATGTCTTTTTTCCAAGAAGTTGGGATTTCGCCAATTTTTATAATTGAATTAAACAGGTGTTGTATGCACAGTTTGAGTCCTGTACCGCCATAAATGATATGTTCACTCTGTATTCGATCTATACCAGGAGCTTTTCTGCGTTTTAAATCACTAATAATATTAGAAATTTCATCAATAGTGATATCTCCACCCGGAAGAGATTTTTCGTTCAGAAGTTTGGTCACTGTTTTTAATTCACTATAAGAATTTTCAATAGAACGGAAGAAATCGTCGTTGAAGGTTCCAATGTCTTGTGGATTGTAAATATTTTCGAAGTGTTTCGCGAAACAGTTAGCAATATCTACAGGGTTTGAGTAGGAAACGTTTTCGGTTTCTATTTCTGAATAGATTCGAGAACTACGAGGTCGCTGGCGTTTAATCAGCCTCCAAAAGAGTCGAACATCACACTCTGAAGCCTCGTCGATGTCCTTGAATACTTTAGTCATGAAGTCATCATGTGCTGATTGCAATTCATTACGAAAATTACGTTTCGCGCGTTTATAATTTCTGTAAGATTCATGACACATGCCGCGAGGTCGACCCTCACTTAACCAAATGTTGCGTTTTTGTCGTTCTGCATTATGTAGTTGTTTCACTTTTGGCGTCCATTCCGGTTTTAAGTATGGCTTGTACTTCGATACAGGGATGTATTGGGATGCAGCATCATGCAACAGACAGTTAAGATCTGAACAAAAATCATCAGTATCATTTACACACTCAAGATTTCTTTCTAATAATGCAACAGAATCTTTAGAAACAAAACTTTCATATCAGGTACCTAGGAGAAGTAAGCATCCCCTGTCGACCGGTCACAGCTGCCGTGAGCTCTATATCTTGCTCAGGTTAACGGAGTTATCCGTAGTCAAAATAAGTGTACTAAGAACGGTCGAACAATCGGTATGAAACACGGCAGACAACAATGATAAATTGTATTGGTAAACTAGATCGTTATAACGACCATAGAATTTGCGAAATGCTGATTTTAAACGAGACTGTTATAAGCCCTGTACCATCAACTTGTTTGTAAGTAGACTGCATCGATTTAAAAACTGATCACACGGAGAACAAGCTCTTGTGTATTGAATCAGTTGAGTGATATTAACACCATATGCAGGTGATAATGGAATATTGGTACATAAATAAGTGACGTTGACGATGAAGAAGCTGAAATCACGCCGTTTGTCCTAAAGTTGAGTTGTTAGTTTGTCGTTAATATCTACTTTCAATAAAATATCTAAGTATGAAACAGAAGTGACGACTCTGTGGTGTCTTATTTCGAGCGCACAGGGATATATCGAATCGACATATGAATGAAAGTAATTATTGTTAATAGATAAAACGTCGTCGATATATCCAAATGTCGAATTGAAGGCCACAGCAAGAGGTTGTTTCTTCTCACGTAGAAGTTTTTGAATAAATTCTGCTTCATAAGAATATAATTCCGTGGGGATCCGGGTTATAATAGGTCCTCAGTATCCCCTTGCTTGTCGTTAGAGGCGACTAATTGGGGCGGTCCTTCGGATGAGACCGCAAAAACCGAGGTCCTGTGTCATAGCAGGTGTGTCACGATAAAGATCCCTCCCTGCTCAATGGTCATAAGCGCCGAGCATAGGCCTAAATTTTGCAGCCCTTCATCGGCAGTGGTGACGTCTCCATATGAGTAAAATATTCTCGAGAGGGACGTTAAACAATATTCAATCAATCAATCATATGAATATAAAAACAGGTCAGCTATCAAAGCAGCACAATTCGTGCCCATGGGAATTCCAACAGACTACTGGAAGACCTGATCACCAAAGACCAAGAAGGTATTGTCAGTGCTGAGCTCCATCATATCTTTTTATTTCAACTTCAGAGTATTTGTGCGTGGAATCAGAGTGGTGTTTAAGAAAGTAATTTTTTGGATGACTGGTCACTAGATATGAATATTTCCGTTTTCCATTTTCGTTGAAGAAGCAGCTGTCGATGATGTCAAGAAGTCTAGTCTTTAATTCATCGTGTGTAATGGTGGTGTAAAGTGTTTAAAAGTCATAGGTTTTGATGTTGTTGATTTGAGAAAAGTTTTGCGATTTCAAGTTCTTTAGAACTGTTTTAGAATCCTTATATATATATATATATATATATATATATATATATATATATATATATATAATATATATATATATATATATATATATAATATATATATATATATATATATATAATATATATATATATATATATATATATATATCAGCTATAATTGTTAAAAATCAAAAGCATAGAAAAGAACTATTCACAACATTTCATTAGGTTTTTCTTGACAGTGTCTAATTTATACCAGTAAGCTAATCATTCCAACCCTTGGTGGCATTGCAATAAAAGGTCTGAACCTGACACAATTTGATTGGTGGTAATCTAGAATTAAGACTATTTGTAGATCTAGTGTTATAATATTGATCACATATACTTCTAAAAAAATTCTAAAATAAACAGGGAATTTTGCTAAGTACAATATAAAAAACACCGTTTGGTCTCATTTGTTTCACTCTTCTCGAAGTCCTCATTCAACATACATGTATTTAAAGTATCAAACACATGGAATTAACGAATGCAATGGCGATAAATCTAATATCAATTTAATAACCTTGTTTTGACAAATTTGTAATTTACGTTTCAGTGCTTTGGACTATCCAGAGTACCATGAAATGTTCGAATAATCTAAATGTAAAGGAATAAGTGCTGAACATAATGAAAATTTGCCCTTTTGATTAAAAATTCTTGCTTGTTTGTACAAAAATATTAGTCTACAGTTGACCTTTTGAGCAATAGTAGATACAATGTTTTCAGCAATCAACATTACCGATCCCAAGGACACATTTTTACTTTGTAGCTTATCAGAATTAGTATGCAAGAGAGAAGAAAATTTGATCAACGAAATTAATTTTTGTGTGCAACATCAAAAATAATTCATATTCGTAGGAAAAGCTTGTAGAACGTGTCTAATTGTGTATTATCAGCGGTGAGTCACCGTATATAGTATGAGATCGAATCAATAACTAAGATTAATATCTCGAATTCTAATTAATATAACGTACACAATTAGATTATCTGAATAACGGGGTCAATTAATATATATGTAACAATTTTGATTCGAGATAGGAAAAACTCCTCGTTTTCAAACTGAACATTGACAAATTACACTTGTTCTGATCCAATTCCATTGGCTTCCAGTCGAGCACCGTATTCAATACAAAATTCTGTTGCATGTTTAAAATTGTTTTCACAACCTGGCTCCTGGATATTTGTCGGAACTGATAACACCATACACACTGACGAGGTCGTTAAGATCGGAATCAAACTGTCTGGTTACAGTCCCTGTAACCACGACAAAGACTTATGCAGAGAGGAGGTTTGATATGGCGGCGGCGACACTTTGGAACGGTCTGCCATGTGGACTTAGAAATGTACAGAAACTTGACTGTTTTAAAAGAAATTTAAATTAAAAAGAAAATTAAAATTTAAAGCTTTTAATGTGTGATCTGTGATTTTGTTTTTTATGTGTATTTATTATATTTTCCCAAAAACATTTATGCTAATAGTGTTTTAGCTTTTATTATTTTTTCACGCTGTTTTAGAAATCTGGTATTTTATTGTTCGAAGAGTTTGATCTTTGTATTCTTAGCGTACCGTCCTAAAACATTTTAGAGTACTTTTTAAAAGATACTTTGCATAGTGCTCAAAAAGAAAGAAAAATTAGCTATCGGGAACACCCCCCCCCCAAACCCCCCCCCCAAAAAAAACAAGAGGCCCATGGGCCACATCGCTCACCTGAGTCACCTTGTCCCATATTTGAAGACTTTCCATATATATTTGCATGTAAAACTTTAGTCCCTTTTGTGGCCCCAACCTACCCCATGGAGGCCATGATTTTTACAAACTTATTATATTCTTTATTGCTTAAGACATATGTCTTATCACATCAATTTCATAAATACATGTACATAAAAATGACATTGTATGGCAGTGTACTAATTCAAGCAAGCAACGGAGAATGACCTAAACAAGGTTTTCT
This sequence comes from Ostrea edulis, assembly GCF_947568905.1. NCBI lineage: Eukaryota > Metazoa > Mollusca > Bivalvia > Ostreida > Ostreidae > Ostrea > Ostrea edulis. Next base: position 60,727,198 of record NC_079168.1, on the reverse strand, counting down.
CGCAACTTAAGTGCAAGACATAAATATTTCCCTAAATTACAAAGTTCGTGTACATTATGAACACTTAATAATTGTACAAATTTGAAAACAGATGGTTTTTGCCAATAATACTTTTTGATATATCTATGTCGAAATTCCTCGTAATGAGGACAAATTAATATAAAGTGGTATTCGTCCTCTATGTCATTTTTACAAAATTTACATACTCTATTTTCTCTAAGTATATTGTTATGGCGGCCTGTTTCAATTTCAAGATTATGAGAGGATAGTCTAATTCGACAAATGTGTCTTTTATACATATTAGGTATAGGTTTACAAAGGTAATACTGTAACGAAAAGTGATCAATAACATGTTTGTAAATAATACACTTTGAAGAACAATTAATTTGCTCAACTAAACTTTGAACACACATATCAGTCAACCTCTGTTTTATAATAGGAAAGAAAAGTTTAGAAGTTGCATTCTCCTGATCACACCAAATACATGTATATCCTAACCCTATATCGTACAATTTTTGTTTGATGCAATAGGCCCAGTTTTTGCTACAGTTTTTCATTCTATCATAGTTGTAATATAATTCATCGTAACAATTTCTAATTATACAATTTTCACTACGCAACACTTTAAACCAAAATTTGAACATTCTGAAGAATCGAATGATTTTCATAGGTAACCTCCCAGTTTCAAAATACACCGAGGCAGAATTTATGTTTTTTCGCACACCTAAAACAGATTTTATAAACTCTAACTGTGTCTTTTCTATATCTCTGGCATTATGGCTTCCCCATACCTCACAACCATAATTCAGGATACTTGCTACATATATGTCAAAAAGTGCCAATAATATTTCTGTGTTAAAGCACATATTTTTTACTTTTGATTTTAATGAGAACATAGCTTTTCTACCTTGACAGGCTAATTGTTTTTGCGTAAAATTGTAGTTACCATTAAACTCAAATAAAACACCAAGGTATACAAATTTATCAACAACTTCAATTGGCTGACCATTCAGATTCCATTTTTCTGTATGTTTGATTTTACCTCCATTCCTAAAAATAACATTTTTGTTTTATCAACATTAACAGTAAGATCCCACTCAGTTGTATATTCATATAACTCATCTAACATATTTTGAAGCTCATGTACGCTTTCAGCAAAAATGACCATATCATCTGCATACATCAAAACATACAAGTTTAGCTCTCGCAACTGTAATGGCACAATATCGTGTTTTAAAAATTCTACTTCAAAATCATTCACATATAACGAAAAAAGGATGGGAGATAACACTTCTCCTTGTAATAGTCCTACGTTACTTTTAAAAACTTCTGACATCATACCTGCAGATTTAACACTAGATTTCATGCTTTGATACATAACCCGGATAATGCGTAGTAATTTACCTCTAATACCATATGTGCTGAGCTTTTTCCACAATTTAATTCGATCAACAAAGTCAAATGCTTTCTTGAAGTCTATGAAACAACAATATAATCTCTTTTTTTAAGAAAGCGTCATATTAATAATTGAGGACAGACAAAAAATAGCTTCTGTTGTACCTACGTGAGGCTGAAACCCAAACTGAGCATCAATTATTATATCATCGTTGTAAGACCACTGTACAAGTCTTTGGTTTAAAATCGAAGTAAATAACTTACAAAAACAACTCACTAAACTAATACCTCTATAATTGTTGGGATCTGACGTATCACCCTTTTTATGTACTGGAACAATTATGGATTCTGACCATGCATGAGGAAAAATACCTGTTCTAAAAATTCTATTAAACAAATTGTGAATAATAGGCAAAATACAACTCTGAAATTCAATAAAATATTCATTCAACAGCAAATCAGTTCCATGCGATTTCTCTCGTTTTAATCTTTTAATTGCATCAAGTATTTCTTTTTCACTTATTTCACAATCAAGCTCCTCAAATACAGTTTCATCAATATTGGTAAAGTGTTCTTCTGATGGTGTAGGTGCTTGCGATACCAGTTCTTTAAAATGCTCAAAGAAAATAGATGGATCAGAGTTTGGTCTCTTTCTTTTTTTCATTTCAAACTTTGAATAAAATGCCTTAGGATTATGTTTACGTAAGTAGTCCAACATATTTTCCTCTGTCCGTTTGTACTGACGCTTCAGTCTAGCTGATGGACCTTGTATGCTTTTTTCGACTGTAAAAGTTCCTGATGCGTGCTTCGCGTTTTAGTGCTATTGAACAATCGAAGGTCATTGCGGTACACATAATACTTTCTCTTCAGTTCAGGTGTAACCCACGGTTTGTCAATGGTTGTTCTGCTCGAGTACACATATCTACGATGGTTACTAGTCGTTCTATTTTTCAATTCGAATAAGGGTGCCATTACGTCAGAAAGTTGAGAAGTAAACAAATCCACCGAAGAATCAATAGTGTCCTGACACTCGACTTCTGGAGTTTCTGCTGCTGAGTGTAAAGTACTGAGACATGTTTGAAGTGCATTTCTTGCCTCATCGAGGCAATCTGATTTCCATCTGAATGTTCTATATGGTGCTGATGACAATGGTCGCGTGCTTCTGTGCCCTTTGTTTCACTTGAATCTGCACTATGTCAGAAAGCGTTCAAGTAAATGTCAATTTCTTTGGCCCAATGGTTCTTGAGAAGATTTTAAAAATATTTTCTCTATATATTTCTACGTAAAACTTTGATCCCCTATAATAATTATGACCCCAACCTACCCCGAGGGCCATGGTTTTTACAAACTTGAATCTGCACTATGTCAGAAAGCGTTCAAGTAAATGTCAATTTCTTTGGCCCAATGGTTCTTGAGAAGAAGATTTTTAAGGATTTTCTCTATTTCCATGTAAAACTTTGATCCCCTATGGTGGCCCCAACCTACCCCCGGTGGCCATGATTTGAACAAACTTGAATCTGCACTGTGTCAGAAAGCTTTCATATAAATCTCAGCTTTTCTGGCTCATTGGTTCTTGAGAAGAGGATTTTCCCTATATATTTCTATGTAAAACTTTGACCCCCCTATTGTGGCCCCATACTATCCCCAGGGGCCTGAATGATGCACTCGAGATGATTAACATGGCGTAGTTGGTATAAAAAAAATTGCAGCACATGTATAGCATATGCAATCCAAAGCAAGCATTAACCATCCGACAACGTAACAGACTTATAAATGCTCTAAACTTGAAAACAATCTAAACATTTAGATTTCAATATAAAGATTTTATTTCACTTTTTAAAATTTGAGATGTTTGAATGGTTCGACCTACCACTTTCTTCGGTTGCTAAAATAGAAAGGAAGATATGACGGTAACAGAGGTTATGTATATACATGTATTAGGAATAGGATATTTATTTAGAGCTGAATATGCTCGACACTGAATATTCCGAAAAGCGAATTGAATTATCCCCGATATAAATACGCGTATTCTTAGGCTGATCTTGAATACGCGCTATTATGTTTAAAAAATGTCTTTACTTCTGGACATCTAGCAGTCAAACTGTTTGTAGGATTATAATATTAAGCAATGTTCCCTCCTCTCTTTCTCTACCAAACTTTTGAAATTCATATTGATTATTAATTAAATATTTAAGATGCATCGTATTTCATTAAATATCTTCTGTATTTCTGGATATCCAGCAGAAAAAAACCTGTTTGCATTATTATGATAAGCAACTGGGTTTCTACCAAAATTGTGAAATATATGCCTCATGGTTAAGGGTTAATTTCTGGATAGAACAGTATTGATTATACATGTACGTTGAGAAATGCATTGTAGTCCTTTATCCTCTTTATCCATGTACACGAAGTACATAAACTACATGTTTGCGTCTTTATAAGCATTGGGTTTTCAACTAGAACACAAATTCGCTGTGATGTGATAAAACTTACTCTCCTATAAGAAATGTATATAATTATGTATGATACAAGTAGTAAAATTATATATGTATCATCTAGTACAAAGTATAACAATATGATTCATCCTCGGTGTGACTAAAATTCTCACGTTCATTGTGAATTAATTACATTTCCAATGTTTGTGCTGTATGAATCTTGACAAATATCTTGAACGTCTGGGAATTTCTGCAGAAATGAAAGTAGAGTGTGAATATAAAAATAATAATCCTTTTTTCTTATTTGACGCTCGCTGGCAGGTAATGCAAATGTACATTTTAATCATTTTAATCTTAAAGCAATTAAAGATGTCAAACGCAGAGGACAAGCAAAACGCTAACATTACATCCGAAAGGGCAGTGCATACTGGCGAAAGTTTAAAAGTATCGAAGATGGCTGTTCATTCTACTTATACAGAAGATCTTATATCAACCGATATCCTTTACATGTATGTCTTCAAAAGTGCTCCTAAATGGGTTTTTTTTTCCAAAGATGGCACAATTCCAGTCGTTTCCTTCCACCAGAAGACATTCCTCGTAATGAAATGTTTCTTTCGGCGACATTTTAAATGACCACTTCGTATTCTTTCAAGAATAACCTGGCAATTAACTAAACTTGCATATTCTGTTCAATTCAAAGTTATTTACTTTCATCACAAAAATCCCGAAATATTTGCCAAAGTAGTGATATCATTGTAAATAATGTTTTATGCATTTATATATATTTACTCTTTAATCCTGTGATAAAATGCATTAGAGAATTTCGAATGATTTTTGCCTATAACTGTAAAGACCGAATCACTATAAATCTGTGGGCATATGAATACAAGAACTACTTACTGTTGACAAACAAACCGTCTGCTTTGATCATGGACTATGGAAATTTCATGGTTGAAGATCTTGACCTGCTGGAATTTCTTTTTTCCTTAGATGATGATAAATTACTCTAAACTATTGAAGTAGATGTTCAGAATTCCACTGCAGCAGAGTTAGCTGAAAATGCAGGCAAAACAAATCGGGCTAAAAATGAAACAGTAAGTGTCATGAGTATGAACAATATAATTGGCATATAGAAATAGGAAAATACAAACACATCAAAAACACATGAAAAAATATGCTTTTTAAAATTCTTAATAAGGAACCACCTAAGAAGAGGTTCAAAACCACTTCTACTGATGAAATGGAAAATTTGTTTGAAGCGAGACAAGCCCCAAACACCAAAAGAAACACTGTATAGGGACTCAAAAATTTTCAAGGTCATTACCTGTTTACAGATATTCCAGTAGCTGATAATGATATATATATATGTAAATGCAAAGGACACCAGATTTTGCTATACATAATTATTTCATCTAACAACAAAAATGAGGCCCATTAGTTACATAATATGTCTTCATTGTAGAATGGAACCTGGAAACTAGTGGGTCTGAAATGAATATGGAAGTCGTTGAACCCCTGACCCTGGCAAAATGTTTAGGGCGCTTCTATTGCAAGGCCAGACCACAACCTAAAATGTCGAAATTGAAAACTACCAAGTCTGAAAATGTAGAGCAAGAGCCACTGCTTTATTATAAAAACAGTCTTGTAAACATCAGAGCAGCCATCAATCGACATCTTGCCGATTTAAAAAGAGACATAGACATTGTCCACGACAAAATATCAAACGATTTCAATGAAAAATATACAAGTTAAACTGATTCCAAAGTTTAAAAACAAAAAATCCAATGCACGTGCATGCGCATGCATGCATTTTCAGAGAAAATTACATTCGTTCCGCACATCTACATATGTTATACTATCATCCTAAAAAGGTTTCATCTTGATTCCTTGAGTAGTTTCTGAGAACACTCATGGACAGAAAAGTCACAAGAAGAAAGAAGGAATAATAATAAGAAACAGAGTAAAACCAATATGTTCCCAAACTTCGTTTGGGGAACATAATAATAACGAGCTATAACTGTGTTGGGATGCCAACACAAATGCCTCCGAACACCTCCCCATGTCAGAAATGCTTTTTGATTTCAGATATGCACTCAGGATTCTCAAAAAACCCTAAAAACTGAATTTGGTTGAAATCCGACGGACTTGATTTTTGGCCGCCATTTTCTTCAATGGCGGCCATTTTGAAACATTTGAAAATTGATTGGAAGGAAATACTGATGCTAGAAATGAACTGTGGACCCTCCATTTACCCCAGAACCCAAATGTTGTAGAGATTTTAACACTTTCAAATATTTCGGTATATGGCGGCCATTTTCAAAATGGCGGCTCAAAAAAAAATTTTGATGGTGGAAATGGACTCGGGGTGACCAAATTACCCTAGAAATCGAATTTGGTTGAAATCCGACAACCTTAAGTTTTTGACGTTTTTTGGCCGCCATCTTGAAACGGCGACCATTTTGAAAATTTGAAAAGTTGAATGCACCCCTCCTAGTGACCCCCTATCAGCTCACAAAGTTTGAAGTGGATCTGTCAAAGCACTTTCACAAAATCGGTCGGACAAATTTCTCACTAAAGAAGAGGAATAATAAGAATAAGAAGAAAATAATAATAATAAATAATAAGAAACGGAGCAAAAACAATATGTCTCCGACACTTTGTGTTCGGAGACATAATAATAAGAATAATAAGAAACGGAGCAAAAACAATATGTCTCCGACACTTTGTGTTTGAAAAGTTGATTGCACCCCTCCTAGTGACCCCCTATCAGCTCACAAAGTTTGAAGTGGATCAGTCGAAGCATGTTCATAAAATCGCGCGGACAAATTTCTCACTAAAGAAGAGGAAAAATAAGAAGAAAACTAGAAATGATCTCGTTTCGAGCAACGAATAGGTCTTCCGTCCAATTTCTGACGAGATAGGACCTTGACTGGAAGAATTCAATTAGTGAATTAGTGAAGAACGACTATACATGAAAGAAATAAACAGATACATGTAAGACATGATTTATCAATTGTAAACAATTTCGGTTTTGTTTCATTCACTTTCAAGTATTTCGGTACTTCATAACACGACTAAGAATTCCAATTGAACCACGTAGGAACCCACACTAAAAATTTTCATAAAAAATACTGAGTTTTTGGACAACTTCCGGTTTCGAACAACCAACTTCCGGTGGAAATTATATGACTTATTACACTCTATTAAATAATTTTATGAGGATTAGAATTTAAAAAATGAAATATTACATATTTTTATGGTACTTCCGGCGGATGACGGAAGTGACAGCAGGAATGTTGAAACACATATGTCACATCTAAAAGTCACTATCTAACTTTCCTGAAAGCTTCAAGACTCAATCTTTGAGTATTTATGAGAAAACACTTGGAGAAAAAAACCCCGGAAATCGTACATATTTAACGAACGGAAGTGAATTTTGAAAAAACAACAACAATAATTCACTATACTCTGAAGATGGATAATGTCAATTATATATTTGAAAATCACAAAAACACTTGCTTTGTAAGCGAGAGGTATGATAGCAAAGAAAAACCATTTTTTCCGAAGTTTTTCTCTAAAAACCGGAAGTTGCTGGTTAAACTTCCGGTAAGACTAACATTTTCTGAAACGCCACAAGAGACCTAATTAATCTATGCAAGTTTTGTTTCAAAAGCATAATTTTGAAATTTGGCGTTTCTTTTGTTCACTTCCGGTAACGGCCGGAAGTGACGGATGATAATGATAAACCTTTATTACAGAGCTACAAGTCACCATCTATCATCCCTGAAAGTTTATAGACTCAATCTTAAACCGTTTATGAGAAAACGCCCGGACAAAATATCATTTGAAAAACAGAAATTCGGCCGCAAATGAATTTTGAAATAGTGGTGCAGGATTCTTTTGAGATGGATAATGTCAATAATATCTGTAAATATCGTATTAAATGGTTCATAAATAAACGAGATATACGAGGACAAAGAAAGACCGTTTCTTAAAAGTTTTTCTCTGAAAACCGGAAGTTGCTGGTTAAACTTCCGGTAAGTCTAACATTTTCTGAAACGCCGAAAGAGACCTAACTAATCTATATAAGTTTTGTTTCAAAAGCATAATTTTGAAATTTGACGTTTCTTTTGTTCACTTCCGGTGACGGCCAGAAGTGACGGATGGCAAAAATAATACTTTATTGCACAGTTACAATTCATAATCTATCATCCCTGAAAGTTTGAAGACTCAATCTTTAACGGTTTATGAGAAAACGCCCGGACAAAATATCATTTGGAAAACGGAAATTCGGCCGTAACTTGTGACCGGAAGTGAATTTTGAAATAGTGTTACAGGGTTCTATTAAGATGGATAATGTCATTAAAATCTGTAAATATCGTATTAAAAATTTGATAAATAAACGAGATATACGAGGACAAAGAATGCCCATTTTTTCGAAGTTTCTCTCTAAAAACCGGAAGTTGCTGGTTAAACTTCCGGTAAGTCTAACATTTTCTGAAACGCCGAAAGATATCTAGTTAATCTATGCAAGTTTTGTGTCAAAAGCATTAGTTTGAAATTTGACGTTTCTTTTGTTCACTTCCGGTGACGGCCGGAAGTGACGGATGGCAATGATAATACCCTATTGCAAAGCTACAAGTCACCATCTATCATCCCTGAAAGTTTGAAGTCTCAATCTTTAACCGTTTATGAGAAAACGCCCGGACAAAATGTCATTTGAAAAACGGAAATTCAGCCGTAACTTGCGACCGGAAGTGATTTTTGCAAAACCAAAAAAGATCTTTCTAGACAATCCTATTTTACATCTTTCCTGAAAGTTTCATGAAAATCTATTTGGCCGTTTTAGAGAAATCGCGTGCACAAAATCGGTAAGAAAAAGAACAATAACTAGTTCTAATTGTAACGGGGACCGTTACAGATGTTCCCCAAATCTCCCCCAATTAAAAAGTGATGTCCTTGTGAATCTATAGGAAAAAATCATTTTATTTTAGCCTTTAATTACATGTAGTACGTTCAATATGGTCATTTCAGTACCAAGAAATGAAAGAAAGCGTTGCACGTGCATACACGCGCACGCGTGTATGATTCCGAATTTTTGTTGATGTCGTTCAACAGGCATTTGTATCATATACCCACAGTATGAATTTCATAACGTTTCCACCAAATATAAGGAAGTTATAGCGATTTTAAAATCGTCCAATCAGAAATCAGTACACGTGCATGCACGTGCTGAGCAGTAATTCTAACCACAGCAATTTGTAAGGAGTACCAAGATACATCTAAACCCCTAATATGAATAGAATTTGATGAAAAACAAAAACGTTATCGTCCTTTAAATATTGAACATTTAAAAACCGTTGCACGCGCATGCGCGTGTGCGTTGGCATTTTTTGTTACACCAACATATAGATACACATATTGTCTACATATGCTGTGAATATCATCTCATTCGCTTCATAAATAAGATAGTTATAAACGTTTTAGCATTATCCAATCAAAATGAAGCGCACGTGCATGCGCGTGCAAATTGGTAATTTTGACCATGTAAATCAGTTAAGGGTCTCAATATCTACCTATGATATGAATTTCAAGCCATTTCAATGAACAACAAAAAAGTTAGACTGATTCCAAAGTTAGCGTACAAATTTTGTAATGCGCGTGCACGCGCATGCGTGCGCGTGCTGACAAAATAATTATTATTTTTCATATGTACAAATGATATACTATCATCCTATTTAGGTTTTATATCGCTTCCTTCAATATTCTGATTTTCCATTTTTTGTACCAAAATTGCAATGCACGTGCGCGCGCGTGCATGCACGTGCAAACAAAATGACTATCACTATGCACATCTACAAACGCTATACTATCATCCTGGAAAGTTTCATATCGATCCCTTTTGTAGTTTCTGAGAACACTACCGGACAAAAAAGTACCGGAGAAAAAGAATAATAATAATAATAATAACTAGTTCTAATTGTAACGGGGACCGTTACATATGTTCCCCAAACCTCCCCCAATTAAAAAGTGATGTTCTTGTGAATCTATAGCAAAAAATCATTTTATTTTAGCCTTTAATTACATGTAGTACGTTCAATATGGTCATTTCAGTACCAAAGAAAATGAAAGAAAGCGTTGCACGCGCATACACGCTCACGCGTGTATGATTCCGAATTTTTGTTGATGTCGTTCAACAGGCATGTGTATCATATACCCACAGTGTGAATTTCATAACGTTTCCACCAAATACAAGGAAGTTATAGCGATTTTAAAATCGTCCAATCAGAATTCAGCACATGTGCATGCACGTGCTGAGCAGTAATTCTAGCCACAACAATTTGTAAGGAGTAACAAGACACATCTAAACCATTAATATCAATATAATTTGATGAAAAACAAAAACGTTATCGTCCTTTAAAAATTGAAAATTTAAAAACGTTGCACGCGCATGCGCGTGTGCGTTGGCATTTTTTGTTCCACCAATATATAGATACACATATTGTCTACATATGCTGTGAATATCATCTCATTCACTTCATAAACAAGATAGTTACAAACGTTTTAGTATTATTCAATCAAAATGAAGCGCACGTGCATGCGCGTGCAAATTGGTAATTTTGACCATGCAAATCAGTTAAGAGTCTCAATATCTGCCTATGATATGAATTTCAAGCCATTTCAATGAACAACAAAAAAGTTAGACTGATTCCAAAGTTAGCGTACAAATTTTGTAATGCGCGTGCACGCGCATGCGTGCGCGTGCTGACAAAAAAACTATTATTTTTCATATGTACAAATGATATACTATCATCCTATTTAGGTTTTATATCGCTTCCTTCAATATTCTGATTTTCCATTTTTTGTACCAAAATTGCAATGCACGTGCAAGCGCGTGCATGCACGTGGAGACAAAATGACTACCACTATGCACATCTACAAACGCTATACTATCATCCTGGAAAGTTTCATATCGATCCCTTTTGTAGTTTCTGAGAACACTACCGGACAAAAAAGTACCGGAGAAAAAGAATAATAATAATAATAATAATAATAAGAAACAGAGTAAAAACAATATGTTCCCAAACTTTGTTTGGGGAACATAACTAGTACTTATTGTAACGGGGACCGTTACAGATGTTCCCCAAACATTCCCCCATTTAGCAAGTGGTGTCATTTATTTCAGTACAAGGTGTTTTGACCATTGCAAACTGTGAAACATGTGAATATATAACTATTTTATAACGTTCAGTCCATTTCATGCTAATACAAATCAGTTATAAAGATCTGAGAGTTTTGTGCACGTGGACGTACGTGCATGCACGTGCATATACATAATTCGACCATCTCGATACATTAGAAGTCTTACTATATGAGTACAAGAGAAGTTTCACAACTGTTCAATGAAAAACGAGAAATTAACGGCAACTCAAAACTACAAAGACCGAAATCAATGCACGTGCATACACGTGCGCGTGAGTATCACACAACAATTTTGTTGATGCTAATCAATAGACATTTGAACAATATACTTACTATATGAATTTGGTATCGATTGCTTCACTCTTAAGAAAGTTATTGGGATTTCAAAATCGTCCAATCAGAATTAAGCGCACGTGCATGCGCGTGCAGGGAAGTGATTTTGAGACTATTAATAAATTGACAGGCCCAAAACATACCTGCAACCTAATTTTCAAACCTATTCATTGCAATCTCAAAATGTTATAGACCAATACTCAAATTTAGACGTCAAAAATTACAATGCACGCGCATTCACGCGCACGCGATTTTGATAATGGAAAATTTGTTGACACCATTTCACAGATATTCATATCATATATCCTCAGGGTAAATTTGAATTAATTTCAGTTTTTAATTCAATAGTTATGACCATTTTAGTACCCGAAAAATGAAAGAAAAGCTATGCACGTGCATACACGCGCACGTGAGTATGACTCAGCATCAATGTTGATGTCATTCAATAGACATTTGATAGATATACTTACAGTATAAATTTCATATTGTTTCCATCATTTATAAGAAAGTTATGGCGATTTGAAAATCGTCCAATCAGAATTTAGCACACGTGCATGCACGTGCCGGATGGTAATTATGACTGTACACATTTCTTAAGAATATCAAGATACATATACAATACAAGTTTGAAAAGATTTTGACAAAAAAGAAAAAAGTTAGGGTCATTGAAAGAATTGAACCTTCAAAAGACAATACACGTGCGTGCGCATGCGCGTTTGCAAATTTTATTACATTGATCTGTAGATATTTGGCATGTCTACCTATCCTGTAAATATCATTAAATTTCCTTAATTAACATGAATGTTATAAACGGTTTTGTGTTATCCAATCAAATTGAAGCACACGTGCATGCGCGAGCAGAATTGAAATTTTGACGATGCCAAACAGTTAAGGGTCCCAAGTTATATCTACCATATCAATAGGAAACGATTTCATCGAAAAATAAAAAAGTTAGACTCATTCCAAGGTTTGTGAACAAAAAATCCAATGCACGTACATGCACATGCATGCATTTTCAGACAAAATGACATTCGTTCCGCACATCTACATATGCTATACTATCATCCTAAAAAGGTTTCATATTGATCCCTTGAGTAGTTTCTGAGAACACTCGTGGACAAAAAAGTCCCAAGAAGAAAGAAAGAATAATAATAATAATAAGAAACCGAGTAAAACCAATATGTTCCCAAACTTTGTTTGGGGAACATAATAATAAGAAACAGAGTAAAAACAATATGTTCCCAAACTTTGTTTGGGGAACATAATAAGTAGTAATCCTAATTGCTCGCGAACAATTAGAGGGCTTTCCAACTACAATGATTTAAAAAAAGATATCTAAGAATATTTAAGATGATGTACGAAACTCATAATGACCAAGAAAATGTAATTAATCATTTTCACGATGGCCTTGACCTTTGACCTCATTTTGAAGGTCAAAGGTCATCGGTCTTAATGCAAGTGATCCCATGTCTCTATCTATAATAATGTAAAAGCTATAAGCTTAAAAAATGTTAATCAAGACATTCAGGGGCAATGATTTGTTTAGAGGTTTTCGGTTACTTTCGGTTAGCTTATCAATGCTAAAAATACTTTGAAAGACCTTGAAAATGGGAAAAAAATAATTTTGATGATGACCTTGACCTTTGACCTGACCTCATTTTGAAGGTCATCGGTCTTAATGCAAGTGGTCCCATGCCTCTATCTATATTAATATAAAAGTTATAGGTTTAGATAATGATATTGGAGACTTTCAGGGGCAATAACTATGCTTAAGGGTTTTCGTATCCCTTTGATTATTTTTTCTTTGCAAGAGGGTTTTACTGTGAATTCATTAGCGAAGGTTTCGTGTCTCTATGACTTTCCGTTAAGTAGGAGTAGCGATAACAAGGTTTTCGACACTAGTCTGCGAAATTCACAGAAGGGTCAAAGTTCAAAGTTGTAAAGCATACTATCAAAACCAATCAAGAAGACAACACTTACCCATATAATATTTCAACGCTATCTTAAGCAGGAAAGAGAGTATAAAAAGTGCATTTTTTCCTCTTTTCTGATGACATTGATCTTTGACCTTGACCTAATTTTCAAGGTCAAATGTCACCGATCCTAGTACAGTTGGTCCCATGTCTCTACGACAAACCGTTCTCAACCTCGACATGTTTTATGAATAAATCGCAAAACATAAAGAGGCAGTAACTCCCTTTAGGGAACACCGAATGCCTTCATTTTAAATTCTTCGCTTCTACTAATTACCCTCTATGTTTTAGAAAAGGTTTCATCCTCCTATCATTTACGGTTACAAAATAGAAGCGCTAACAATGATTTCTACGAAAGGTCAAATAACTCCGTAAGAGGTCAAAGTTCAATTACGCAAGGTGAACTGTATTCGTTTCTCAAGAAGTACTATATGATGGACTATAAAGTTTTTCAATAAGTCGTAAGACGAAAATTTTTTTTGACGGCAGGAAAATAATAATAACTAGAAATGATCTCGTTGCGAGCAACGAATAGGTCTTCCGTCCAATTTCTGACGAGATAGGACCTTGACTGGAAGAATTCAATCAGTGAATTAGTGAAGAACGACTATACATGAAAGAAATAAACACATACATGTAAGACGTGATTTATCAATTGTAAACAATTTCGGTTTTGTTTCATTCACTTTCAGTCCATAAAACGACTAAAAATTCCAATTGAACCACGTAGGAACCCACACTAAAAATTTCCATAAAAAATACTGAGTTTTTGGACAACTTCCGGTTTCGGTGGAAATGATATGACTTATTACACTCTATTAAATAATTTTATGAGGATTAGAATTTAAAAATGAAATATTACATATTTTGGTACTTCCGGCGGATGACGGAAGTGACAGGAAGAAAGTTGAAACACGTATGTCACATCTACAAATCACTATCTACCTTTCCTGAAAGCTTCAAGACTCAATCTTTGAGTAGTTATGAGAAAACACTTGGAGAAAAAAACCCGGAAATCGTACATATTTAACGAACTGAAGTGAATTTTGAAAAAAAAACCAATAAATCACTATACTCTGAAGATGGATAATGTCAATTATATATTTGAAAATCACAAAAACACTTGCTTTATAAGCGAGAGATATGATAGGAAAGAAAAACCATTTTCCCGAAGTTTTTCTCTAAAAACCGGAAGTTGCTGGTTAAACTTCCGGTAAGACTAACATTTTCTAAAATGCCACAAGAGACCCAATTAATCTATGCAAGTTTTGTTTCAAAAGCATAATTTTGAAATTTGGCGTTTCTTTTGTTCACTTCCGGTAACGGCTGGAAGTGACGGATGATAATGATAAACCTTTATTACAGAGCTACAAGTCACCATCTATCATTCCTGAAAGTTTATAGACTCAATCTTAAACCGTTTATGAGAAAACGCCCGGACAAACTATCATTTGAGAAAAGAAATTCGGCCGCAACTTGTGACCGGAAGTGAATTTTGTAATAGTGGTGCAGGGTTGTTTTGAGATGGATAATGTCAATAATATCTGTAAATATCGTATTAAATGGTTCATAAATAAACGAGATATGCGAAGACAAAGAAATATCAATTTTTCGAAGTTTTTCTCTAAAAACCGGAAGTTGTTGGTTAAACTTCCGGTAAGTGTAACATTTTTTGAAACACCGAAAGAGACCGAATTAATCTGTGCAAGTTTTATTTCAAAAGCATAATTTTGAAATTTGACGTTTCTTTTATTCACTTCCGGTGACGGAGGGAAGTGACGGATGGCAATGATAAACCTTATTACAGAGCTACAAATCACCATCTATCATCCCTAAAAGTTTGAAGACTCAATCTTTAACGGTTTATGAGAAAACGCCCGGACAAAATGTCATTTGAAAAACGGAAATACAGCCGTAACTTGCGACCGGAAGTGATTTTTGCAAAAACAAAAAAAGACCGTTCTAGACAATCCCATTTTATATCTGTCCTGAAAATTTCATGAAAATCTATCCAGCGGTTTTTGAGAAAACGCGTGCACAAAATCGGTAAGAAAAACAACAATAATAATAATAACTAGACACGATCTCGTTGCGAGCAACGAGTAGGTCTTCCGTCCGATTTGTTGATGCACTCGGAGTTAAAAAAAAAAAAAAAAAAGACAAATGAGTCCCAATTTAGTTTTCGACTTTAAGACACTTTAGATATAATCAATTTTTCATATCATAAGCTTCTGAAGCAAAGTTGCGGTGAAATTCGTTTGAAATTCGACTCTCCAGGCGAGCCATAAGGCCCGCGGGCCTATTTCTTGATGTCATTTGTTAGCCCTCTATAGACTCAACAACTTTAGTTCTATATGTTTTTACAAAATATTTACCTGTAAAAAGTTATTGAGATCGACCGATATCGACAAAAAATCGACTCTACAGGCGAGCCATTAGGACCATAGGCCTATTTCTTGATATCAATCGATAGATCTCGATAAACTGAACAACTTTTGTTCAATATGTCCTTACAAAATATTTACCAGTTACAAGTTTTTGAAATCGACTGATATCGACAAAAATCGACTCTACAGGCGAGCCATGAGGCCCACAGACCCATTTTTTGATATTGATCGATAGGTTATGACACATTGAACAACTTTTGTTCAATAATGCTTTTCAAAAAATATGTCGTTTTAAAGATATGAGGCGTCAAATATTTACGATTTTGGCCCTTAAAATCTCTAATTACGTAACATATGACCTACTTTTTGATTTGATAAGATCAAGCTCGTTGAGATGAACATTTCCGCTTCTACAACTTATTATAAAATATTAATAGTTTCTGAGATATTCTCAAAAACATTTGGACCCTTCTGAACCCCTAATTTAAAGGGCCAGCCCGTTTTGCTTGATATCGTAAGAAAGGCCTTGTCATTTTAAACATTTTTTGCTCAACAAGTATTTAGAAATTTTTTACCGTTCTCCAGTTATCTCTACAAGAAATATTTAGGGGCCAAACTGTAGCTCCCTAACGGGGCCACATAGGAAAAAAACGAAATGTACATATTGTTTAGATTATCATTCTGAACAACTTTTGTTCAATAATGCTTTTCAAAATATTTGTCGTTTTCAAGATATGAGGCGTCAATTATTTATGATTTTGGCCATTAAAATCCCTTATTACGTAACATATGACCTACTTTTTGATTTGATAAGAACAAGCTCATTTAGATGAACATTTCCGCTTCAATGACTTATTACAAAATATTAATAGTTTCTGAGATATTCTCATAAACCTTTGGACCCTTCTGGGCCCCTAATTTAAAGGGTCAGCCCCTTTTGCTTGATATCGTAAGAAAGATCATAACATTTCAAACATTTTTTGTTCAACAAGTATTTAGAAATTCTTTACCGTTCTCGAGTTATTTTCAAGATATGAGGCGTCAATTATTTATGATTTTGGCCCTTAAAATCCCTTATTACGTAACATATCACCTACTTTTTGATTTGATAAGAACAAGCTCGTTTAGATGAACATTTCCGCTTCAATGACTTATTACAAAATATTAATAGTTTCTGAGATATTCTCATAAACATTTGGACCCTTCTGGGCCCCTAATTTAAAGGGTCAGCCCCTTTTGCTTGATATCGTAAGAAAGGTCATGACATTTCAAACATTTTTTGCTCAACAAGTATTTAGAAATTCTTTACCGTTCTCGAGTTATTTCTAGAAGTAATTTTTAGGGGCCAAACTGTAGCTCCCTAACGGGGCCACATAGGGTAAAAACGAAATATGCATATTGTTCAGATCATCATTCTGAACAACTTTTGTTCTTTATTGCTTTTCAAAATATTTGTCGTTTACGAGATACAAGGGGTAAAAAATTTATGGTTTTGGCCCTTAAAATCCCTTATTACGTAACATATGACCTAAATTTTTATATGAATAGATTTGGATTGTTGAGATGAACATTTTTTGTTCTTTGACTTATACCAAAATATTAACGATTTTTGAGATATTTGATCTAGACTTTGAGCCCTTCTAGATCCCTAATTGAAGGGGCTAACCCCTAAATCTTGATATTTTCGAAAAGATCTCGTAAATGTGCACAACTTTTGTTCTACATGTCTTAACAAAATATTTGCAAGAAAAAAGATATTGGAGATCAAAGGTCAAAAATCGTCGAAATCGGAGAAAAATTTTGGCATCCATTTTTTCAGGTCCAGGCGAGCGTTTAGGCAAATCGCCTCCGGTAAAATCGAATCCCCCACAAATGTTCTAAAATGTTTACTCTATCTTGTGTAGAAATTTCAAGACTCTAGCTTCAAAACTAACGGAGGAGATGTGTGGACAACAAGGCCCTTCAAAAAGTCACTAAAAGAGAGATAACTCCTGACCGGAAGTGACGTCAAGCACGAAATTATACAAGCAAAGTCTCGTCACCAAAAGACATCTTTCCTGAAAATTTCGTGAAAATCGATCGAGAAATGGCTGAGAAAATCGCGTGTACTACCAAGGAAAATAATAATAATAATAATAATAATAATGAAAAAGAAGAACGCGAACAATAATAGTAAGGTCTTCCGCAGGAGACGGAAGACCTTAATAATAATAATAATAATGAAGAAGAAGAACGCGAACAATAATAGTAAGGTCTTCCGCAGGAGACGGAAGACCTTAATAATAATGAAGAAGAAGAACGCGAACAATAATAGTAAGGTATTCCGCAGGAGACGGAAGACCTTAATAATAAGAATAACTAGACAATCATTACTAGTAATGAGTAGACACTCATTACTAGTAATGAGTAGGTCTTCCGTTAGATCACTTCCGGTAAAGAGCTTTCTATTCCTACAAAAACCATTTAAATGCATCAGAAAACGTGCCTTAACAATGAATGAGAAATGTATTATCGAATTTTTTACTCCTTTCTCCTAACTTCCGGTGACGACCGGAAGTACTATTCAGATGCGTTTTCCTATAAATGACAGCGACTCTTTACTATCTATATTCCCTGAAAATTTCACGTCTCTATCTGAAAGAGTTCTCAACAAAAACAAGTAGACTAAAGAAAGAAAAAGTAGTAGGTTACTACCGACCGGAAGTCAATTTTGCAAAACAAAATTATCAAAACTCTAGAAGTTGATACTTTTATTAAGACATGTGAAAATCATATGAAAGACTTCAACTATAAGCGAGATTTATGGGGACAAAGAGATGAAAAGTAAAAAGGTATTTTATCAAAAAACCGGAAGTAGTCGTTTTGACTACCGACAGAGTCAATATTCTTTTGACACTTTGAAAGAGAGTTAATAAACTAGTATAGGTTTCAATTAAAAATGAAAAGTTTGAAATTTGCGATTCTTTCCATCACTTCCGGTGACGACAGGAAGTGACGGTCGACATGTTCAACCCCCTACTGCACGCTTACAAACGGAGATTGATCATCCCTGAATATTTGATGAACCTATATTTTACCTTTTCCAAGGAAAATGCTGGACAAAATTCCTTTTGAAAAACAGAAAATCGGCCATATTTTCCGACCAGAAGTGAATTTTGTAAAAACAAAAATAATTATTCCAAGGTCATTTCATAAGACATTATTCCTGAAAATTTCACGAAAATATATCCAGCCATTTCTGAGAAATCACTCGAAGAAATCGGAATATCGACATTTTTTCGAATACTTCCGGTATAGACCAGAAGTGACGGACGAGAAAATTGAAAGTATATTTACAATGGACTAATGTTAGTTGATCAACTCTACAAGTTCAAGCGTCTATCTATATTCATTATTGAGAAACTGAAATAACAAGGTTTGAATATGTCCACCCCATATCTCACGACCGGAAGTGAATTTTACAAAAATATTTAAAACCAATGTAGACATTTATAGTGTCTATAACATATGTAAAATTCAAATCATTAACTTGTTTCATGACCGAGATTTATGGCACTGAAAAATGAGAGAATGAATAGACCTTCTTTGATATAACCGGAAGTTGAAGATTCAATTTCCGGTGAGGTCAACATTTTTTGAGAATTAGAACGAGACCTAATTAAACCCCGATATAGGTTTCAATTTGAATGAAAAAAGTTTAAAATTTATGATTCATTTAATCACTTCCGGTGACGACCGGAAGTGACGGCCGACATTCTTAACCCCCTAATGCACGCCTAGAAAGTGAGATCTATTAACTCTGAAAATCTGGTGACTCTATCTTTTACCGTTTCTGAGAAACACAGTTATAGCTCGTTATTATTATGTCTCCGAACACAAAGTGTCGGAGACATATTGTTATTGCTCCGTTTCTTATTATTATGTCTCCGAACACAAAGTGTCGGAGACATATTGTTTTTGCTCCGTTTCATATTATTAAGGTCTTCCGTCTCCTGCGGAAGACCTTACTATTACTGTTCGCGTTCTTCTTCTTCATTATTATTATTATTTTCCTTGGTAATACACGCGTTTTTCTCAGCCATTTCTCGATCGATTTTCACGAAATTTTCAGGAAAGATGTCTTTTGGTGACGAGACTTTGCTTGTATAATTTCGTGCTTGACGTCACTTCCGGTCAGGAGTTATCTCTCTTTTAGTGACTTTTTGAAGGGCCTTGTTGTCCACACATCTCCTCCGTTAGTTTTGAAGCTAGAGTCTTGAAATTTCTACACAAGATAGAGTAAACATTTTAGAACATTTGTGGGGGATTCGATTTTACCGGAGGCGATTTGCCTAAACGCTCGCCTGGACCTGAAAAAATGGATGCCAAAATTTTTCTCCGATTTCGACGATTTTTGACCTTTGATCTCCAATATCTTTTTTCTTGCAAATATTTTGTTAAGACATGTAGAACAAAAGTTGTGCACATTTACGAGATCTTTTCGAAAATATCAAGATTTAGGGGTTAGCCCCTTCAATTAGGGATCTAGAAGGGCTCAAAGTCTAGATCAAATATCTCAAAAATCGTTAATATTTTGGTATAAGTCAAAGAACAAAAAATGTTCATCTCAACAATCCAAATCTATTCATATAAAAATTTAGGTCATATGTTACGTAATAAGGGATTTTAAGGGCCAAAACCATAAATTTTTTACCCCTTGTATCTCGTAAACGACAAATATTTTGAAAAGCAATAAAGAACAAAAGTTGTTCAGAATGATGATCTGAACAATATGCATATTTCGTTTTTACCCTATGTGGCCCCGTTAGGGAGCTACAGTTTGGCCCCTAAAAATTACTTCTAGAAATAACTCAAGAACGGTAAAGAATTTCTAAATACTTGTTGAGCAAAAAATGTTTGAAATGTCATGACCTTTCTTACGATATCAAGCAAAAGGGGCTGACCCTTTAAATTAGGGGCCCAGAAGGGTCCAAATGTTTATGAGAATATCTCAGAAACTATTAATATTTTGTAATAAGTCATTGAAGCGGAAATGTTCATCTAAACGAGCTTGTTCTTATCAAATCAAAAAGTAGGTGATATGTTACGTAATAAGGGATTTTAAGGGCCAAAATCATAAATAATTGACGCCTCATATCTTGAAAATAACTCGAGAACGGTAAAGAATTTCTAAATACTTGTTGAACAAAAAATGTTTGAAATGTTATGATCTTTCTTACGATATCAAGCAAAAGGGGCTGACCCTTTAAATTAGGGGCCCAGAAGGGTCCAAAGGTTTATGAGAATATCTCAGAAACTATTAATATTTTGTAATAAGTCATTGAAGCGGAAATGTTCATCTAAATGAGCTTGTTCTTATCAAATCAAAAAGTAGGTCATATGTTACGTAATAAGGGATTTTAATGGCCAAAATCATAAATAATTGACGCCTCATATCTTGAAAACGACAAATATTTTGAAAAGCATTATTGAACAAAAGTTGTTCAGAATGATAATCTAAACAATATGTACATTTCGTTTTTTTCCTATGTGGCCCCGTTAGGGAGCTACAGTTTGGCCCCTAAATATTTCTTGTAGAGATAACTGGAGAACGGTAAAAAATTTCTAAATACTTGTTGAGCAAAAAATGTTTAAAATGACAAGGCCTTTCTTACGATATCAAGCAAAACGGGCTGGCCCTTTAAATTAGGGGTTCAGAAGGGTCCAAATGTTTTTGAGAATATCTCAGAAACTATTAATATTTTATAATAAGTTGTAGAAGCGGAAATGTTCATCTCAACGAGCTTGATCTTATCAAATCAAAAAGTAGGTCATATGTTACGTAATTAGAGATTTTAAGGGCCAAAATCGTAAATATTTGACGCCTCATATCTTGAAAACGACATATTTTTTGAAAAGCATTATTGAACAAAAGTTGTTCAATGTGTCATAACCTATCGATCAATATCAAAAAATGGGTCTGTGGGCCTCATGGCTCGCCTGTAGAGTCGATTTTTGTTGATATCAGTCGATTTCAAAAACTTGTAACTGGTAAATATTTTGTAAGGACATATTGAACAAAAGTTGTTCAGTTTATCGAGATCTATCGATTGATATCAAGAAATAGGCCTATGGTCCTAATGGCTCGCCTGTAGAGTCGATTTTTTGTCGATATCGGTCGATCTCAATAACTTTTTACAGGTAAATATTTTGTAAAAACATATAGAACTAAAGTTGTTGAGTCTATAGAGGGCTAACAAATGACATCAAGAAATAGGCCCGCGGGCCTTATGGCTCGCCTGGAGAGTCGAATTTCAAACGAATTTCACCGCAACTTTGCTTCAGAAGCTTATGATATGAAAAATTGATTATATCTAAAGTGTCTTAAAGTCGGAAACTAAATTGGGACTCATTTGTCTTTTTTTTTTTAACTCCGAGTGCATCAACAAATCGGACGGAAGACCTACTCGTTGCTCGCAACGAGATCAAGTCTAGTTATTCTTATTATTCTTTTCTTCTTATTTTTCCTCTTCTTTAGTGAGAAATTTGTCCGACCGATTTTTTGAAAGTGCTTCGACAGATCCACTTCAAACTTTGTGAGCTGATAGGGGGTCACTAGGAGGGGTGCATTCAACTTTTCAAATTTTCAAAATGGCCGCCGTTTCAAGATGGCGGCCAAAAAACGTCAAAAACTCAAGGTTGTCGGATTTCAACCAAATTAGATTTCTAGGGTAAAATGGTCACCTCGAGTCCATTTCCACCATCAAATTTTTTTTTTGAGTCGCCATTTTCAAAATGGCCACCATATACCGAAATATTTCAAAGTGTTAAAATCTTCTTATTTTTCCTGTTCTTTAGTGCGAAATTTGTCCGCGTGATTTTATGAACATGCTTCCACTGATCCACTTCAAACTTTGTGAGCTAATAGACGATTATTAGGAGGGGTGCAATCAACTTTTCAAATTTTCAAAATGGCCGCCGTTTCAAAATGGCTGCGAAAAAACGTCAAAAAATTAAGGTTGTCGGATTTCAACCAATTTCTATTTCTAGGGTATCTTGGTGACCCCGAGTCCATTTCCACTATCAAAATTTTTTTTTGAGCCGCCATTTTCAAAATGGCCGCCATATACTGAAATATTTTATAGTGTTAAAATCTGTACAAAATTTGGGTTCTGGGGTAAATGGAGGGTCCACAATTCATTTCTAGCATCAGTATTTCCTTCCAATCTATTTTCATATTTTTCAAAATGACCGCCATTGAAGAAAATGGCGGCCAAAAAATCAAGTCCGTCGGATTTCAACCAAATTTAGTTTCTAGGGTTTTTGAGAATCCTGATCTGGCATAAAAAACCATTTCTGACATGGGGAGGTGTTCGGAGACATTTGTGTTGGCATCACAACACAGTTATAGCTCGTTATTATTTTCTTCATATTATTCCTCTTCTTTAGTGAGAAATTTGTCCGACCGATTTTGTGAAAATGCTTCGACAGATCAACTTCAAACTTTGTGAGCTGATAGGGGGTCACTAGGAGGGGTGCATTCAACTTTTCAAATTTTCAAAATGGTCGCCGTTTCAAGATGGCGGCCAAAAAACGTCAAAAACTCAAGGTTGTCGGATTTTAACCAAATTCTATTTCTAGAGTAATATTGTGACCCCAAGTCCATTTCCACCATCAAATTTTTTTTTTGAGCCGCCATTTTCAAAATGGCCACCATATACCGACATTTTTGAAATTGTTAAAATCTCTACAACATTGGGCTTCTGGAGTCAATTGAGGGTCCACAATTTATTTCTAGCATCAGTATTTCCTTCCAATCAATTTTCAAATGTTTCAAAATGGCCGCCATTGAAGAAAATGGCGGCCAAAAATCAAGTCTGTCGGATTTCAGCCAAATTTAGTTTCTAGAGTTCTTTGAGGATCCTGAGTGCATATCTGCCATCAAAAACCATTTCTGACATGGGGAGGTGTTCGGAGACATTTGTGTTGGCATCCCAACACAGTTATAGCTCGTTCTTATTATTCTTTTCTTCTTATTTTTCCTCTTCTTTAGTGAGAAATTTGTCCGACCGATTTTGTGAAAGTGCTTTGACAGATCCACTTCAAACTTTGTGAGCTGATAGGGGGTCACTAGGAGGGGTGCATTCAACTTTTCAAATTTTCAAAATGGTCGCCGTTTCAAGATGGCGGCCAAAAAACGTCAAAAACTTAAGGTTGTCGGATTTCAACCAAATTCGATTTCTAGGGTAATTTGGTCACCCCGAGTCCATTTCCACCATCAAATTTTTTTTTTGAGCCGCCATTTTGAAAATGGCCGCCATATACCGAAATATTTGAAAGTGTTAAAATCTCTACAACATTTGGGTTCTGGGGTAAATGGAGGGTCCACAGTTCATTTCTAGCATCAGTATTTCCTTCCAATCAATTTTCAAATGTTTCAAAATGGCCGCCATTGAAGAAAATGGCGGCCAAAAATCAAGTCCGTCGGATTTCAACCAAATTCAGTTTTTAGGGTTTTTTAAGAATCCTGAGTGCATATCTGAAATCAAAAAGCATTTCTGACATGGGGAGGTGTTCGGAGGCATTTGTGTTGGCATCCCAACACAGTTATAGCTCGTTATTATTATGTTCCCCAAACGAAGTTTGGGAACATATTGGTTTTACTCTGTTTCTTATTATTATTCCTTCTTTCTTCTTGTGACTTTTCTGTCCATGAGTGTTCTCAGAAACTACTCAAGGAATCAAGATGAAACCTTTTTAGGATGATAGTATAACATATGTAGATGTGCGGAACGAATGTAATTTTCTCTGAAAATGCATGCATGCGCATGCACGTGCATTGGATTTTTTGTTTTTAAACTTTGGAATCAGTTTAACTTGTATATTTTTCATTGAAATCGTTTGATATTTTGTCGTGGACAATGTCTATGTCTCTTTTTAAATCCCAACACAGTTATAGCTCGTTATTTTTCTTTTTCTCCGATACTTTTTTGTCCGGTAGTATTCTCAGAAACTACAAAAGGGATCAATATGAAACTTTCCAGGATGATAGTATAGCGTTTGTAGATGTGCAAGACGATAGTCATTTTGTTTGCACGTGCATACACGCACACGCACGTGCATTGCAATTTTGGTACAAAAAATGGAAAATCAGAATGTTAAAGTGATCGATATAAAACCTAAATAAGATGATAGTATATCATTTGTAAATATGAAAGATGATAGTTATTTTATCTACACGCGCGTGCATGCGCATGCACGTGCATTATAAAATTTGTACACTAACTTTGGAATGAGTTTAACTTTTTTGTTCTTCATTGAAATGACTTGATATTCATATCATAGGTAGATATTGAGACCCTTAACTGATTTTCATGGTCAAAATTACTAATCGATACGCGCATTCGCGTGCGCTTCTTTTTGATTGGATAATACTAAAACGTTTGTAACTATCTTATTTATGAAGCAAATGAGTTGATATTCACAATATAGGTAGATAATATCTTTTTCTATATAGATGTATTAGTGTAACAAAAATGCCAACGCACACGTGCATGCGCTTGCATCGTTTTTCAAATGTTGAATTTTCAAAGGACGACAACGTTTTTGTTTTTCGTCAAATTCTATTGATATTAGGGGTTTAGGTGTGTCTTCGTACTCCTTACAAATTGCTTGGTTAGAATTACTGCTCAGCACGTGCATGCACGTGTGCTGAATTCTGATTGGACGATTTTAAAATCGCTATAACTTCCTTATATTTGGTGGAAACGTTATGAAATTCATACTGTGGGTATATGATACAAATTCCTGTTGAACGACATCAACAAAAATTCGGAATTATACACGCGTGCGCGAGTATCCACGTGCAACACTTTCTTTCATATCTTGGTACTGAAATGACCATATTGAACGTACTGCATGTAATTAAAGGCTAAAATAAAATGATTTTTTGCTATAGATTCACAAGGACATCACTTTTTAATTGGGGGAGGTTTGGGGAACATCTGTAACGGTCCCTGTTACAATTAGAACTAGTTGCTTGTTGCAATACAAATATTCCATTTGGTGGTACTGATCCAGGGTCCAGTTAAAAGTCCACCAAAAATACCATTTGGTTTTAAATATTTTTTTTTCATCGGCAAACTTGGGTACCCAATATTTAGAGTTCTATACCTTTATTCTTCAATAGTAAATTCGAACCCAAGCGATATAATTGTCTGTCGACTGACAGCTGTACATGTATGTCATTCAACTGTAATCACAGGCGAGTGTTTTACATTACGATAAATTTCTTGCATGAAAACCTTACCTACTGGATGTCGATATCTTCATTACACATTTTACCACAACCAAAGAACACGTGCACAAGGACAAATTAACACAAAAATCCCCATGTATGTTTAATTCTAATTTGCCCCCGGCATACGTTTTCACATATACTGTATAGTGTCTTCGTCCCCTACTGAGCATCATGTTAATCTGCAATGATTCGATTAAGCTATAGTTATCAAAGACAGCAAGGCAATGTATATCAACCTCACCTTTACCTTAAATTTTGGTGATTAGTTTTCTAAAGCTCCTTGAATTCAATGTCTTCTCAACTGTTTATCATTACAAAGTATATGTTGGTAAACTTTTCTCGAGTACCAAGAGGTTTGGTGCCGACAACATAATTAATACATGTATCACACGAGAACTGAAAACTCTTTGGGTTCTCAACTTAATTTATTATAACCCTTCCGTATCCTTTAATCAAGATCACAGCATTTATCTTGATTGGTGCAATTTTGTATTGGCTGGGTTTGATAATTTGTGCCCTCAAGGGGAGTTTACCAGTATCCAACAGCCAGGTGAGGGTGCACAGTGAGTAGTTTTCAGTATTATTAGGTTTTTCGTACACATTCAATATATCTTCTTCATCCATGTTTCATGAGTGTATGCCATGTCTTTTCAAATGGATTTAAGCTTATAACTTACTAAAACTATTGTTTTGGACATTTTCGGGCATGATAGAATATACTTCCATACGTTTCCTAGATATCATTTCTGAAAATGATCTTGAAAACAGACTATTAGGGTGACCAACAAAAACCAATCGGATTGCTGATAGTGATATAAAACTGTCCCTGTGTCTTTTAAATTTCTTTCAAATGATAGATTGCTGGATGCATCACTTTGTGACCGAAGCCCGAACACAAGATGGTGAGTAGACATCCTATCATACTATTTTCATGAAGTGTAAACTTAGTGATGGGGCATAACAGATACATGTAACTCAGAGAGAGAGAGAGAGAGAGAGAGAGAGAGAGAGAGAGAGAGAGAGAGAGAATATCCTAATTAGAGCATGTCTATTCTCTTGTTTCTGTTGGTCGCCCAAGCCTCCCAAATTTTTGTGTTTTTGTTTTAATGTTCAATGCTCCATACCAAGTATGTTAACTGATAGTTTCTGTGGAAACGAGGGGGTTATTTATATTCGGTCTTTCTATCCCCCTCGTTTCTGTCCAAGCCTTCATAAAGTATGTGGGAAATCAGTCGCGCTTCGGTTTGAATTTATTTCAGCTTACATTTGATGTGAATCGTTCGAAAACTTACATAAATCAATTCATGAATGATTTTGCCGCAAGGGAATACAATTGAAACCATTCAATTCCACATGAAAGCAACGATAATCGTCGTCATTTCAAACACAACAGCCTTTCGCTGTCAAATTCGCCTCCATGATAAACAATGACTTCAGCGCATGCGTCACCTCATTTTGTAAAACAGCTAGAGGCCCAAGAGGGATGAAATGCCTTACTTTAGTAAATCGCACACAAATTTAACTTTTTCAGTTTATTTTTTCATTACACGCATCGTGTTTTTGTGAATGAACATATTTTTCTGAATTTAAAAATACAGAAAACAATATAGATAAAAAGGAAGTTGTTACATAAATTATTCTTAGTGTTTGTTGAAATGAAAAATAGAAGAAAATGTACGTAATTTATATGTAATCGCAAGTTCGATATTGTCTGCAATAAATGCGCATATTGTTTTTGCTGTGCTGTTTGTTTTGAAAAATGTCATTGTTGTAACAAAAAACAAAAACAACAGCAACAAAAAGAATGAAAGAAAGAATAATAATAAAAAAGAAAGAAAAAAGATAAACAGAAGTGTTGAAATGTATGGGATTAAATATTGTTTGATTGATCTCGACCATAATATCAGGCGCGAATATAGATTTTCAAAGAGGATGAACCAGAGGATCTGTTGACTGTTGTTGATACCATATGTGTTTTGAACAGTGTACTTATTTTTTATCGTATGCTTGCAGTTTTATAAGTTAGTTACCGATTAAAACATCCTTTAAAAAAGAATTAGATATGACAAACGTTTATATATACAATGTTCATTGATAAATGTTTAATATCTGACAAAAAACTTAATTCACTTAGTCTTTATCAACACCCCCTCCCCCTTAAAGCAAAATTTGATGATGTTGAAAATAATAATCAGTGTACATGAATATCGATGTCGGATTGCATAAACTTGCAGGAGTTTCGACCCCCCCCCCCCCATAAATATTTAAAATTAAGTTTTGATCTAGCATTGATGAATTGACATTTTCCCTAAAAGAGTTCAATTGATTATTTCGGATGCATGTGAATGAATCTCTTTGTTAGATAATTAATGTCCAGTTGGATATTGGGGTAATCGTTCATTAATGACACTCCAGAAAGTCTCTCCTTGCCCATTGTGGAACGTAAAGTACATCTTTACAAGTAAGTGTTGAACTGAAAAGGACCTTTCTGGTTTGCAGTTGGTAACGGGTAAGGTGCAGCCGATGAAGAATTATAATTTCTGCAGGTTGGAAAATATCTTTATTGAATTCCGACAAGCATTCCACTTGGCATCAACTAAATCTACGACTGACCACTTCTGTTTCCAAGCGCTGACCTCGTGTTGGAGAGACGTGGGCGATTAAAAGTCATTTCCCCGCATAAATAAACTCTCTCTCTCTCCCACTCCAAAATCAAAAGGAGGATTGCAGCCCGTGCAACCCCCCCCCCCCCCCCCCCCCCGTCGAGATCCGCCAACAAATGTTAAGTGGACTGAAATTAATCACCTTCATTGATTTGCAGTTTAACAGTCTGTATAAACAGATAAAGTTCTTCTGTCACAGGTTTGTTGTTCTGTCATAGATTTGTTGTTTTTCAATTCATGGTATGAAATTCCCTATAAGAAGATACACCCCCCCCCCCCCCTAAAAAAAAGAAGAAGGTATAATGAATAAATATAATAATAACAAAATATGAAAATGAATATAAAAGGGGGAAATAGACACATGAGATGCGGTTTCTTTAATGATATTTAATCCCATTTCAGGAATGCAGTACACACTGCCCACTTTGCACCTTTGAGTGGTCTTTTTAAAATATTTTTTATTCCCAATTACATTTTTTACTTATTTTGTTTCCAGTAATTCATTATTTTCATATTCAGAAGAATAAGTCCATTCACAGATATGAAATGCAATGCGTGTGAGTCGGAGTGACTCCCCAGGGCTTGAAACTAACTTTTTATGTCACCAGTCCAGCCGGACTGATGGGGTATAATTTCAACCAGTCCGCAGAAAAATTTACCAGTCCAACAGTTTTCCAGAAATAATTAAACATATTTCGTTAATGTTATTAAAATGAAATTTAACTCAATATGCTTCAGACAATATTGTAACATTTAAATGTGGGATTTATATTTACGAACCAGATTCGTCTAATTAATATTTACAGATCGAAGAATGCCAAATGTGTGTATAAAATTTCATAAGTATATTTTCCAAAGTAATGCTTTAGAAAATTAACCAGTCCCATCGGACTGACTAAAACAAATGTATGTTAGTCCGCCAGACTTTTAACCAGTCACAGACTGACGGGCATATGTTAATTTCGAGCTCTACGTGTGATGAGAAATAAACTGGAAAAAGTTAGATTTGTGTGCGATTTACTAATAGTAACTCATTTCACCCCTCTTGGGCCTCAAGTTGTTTTACAAAATGTGGTGACGCATGCGCTGAAGTCATTGTTTATCATGGAGGCGAATTTGACAGCGAAAGACTGTTGTGTTTGAAATGACGACGATTATCGTTGCTTTCGTGTGGAATTGAATGGTTTCAATTGTATTCCCTTGCGGCAAAATCATTCATGAATTGATTTATGTAAGTTTTCGAACGATTCACATCAAATGTAAGCTGAAATAAATTCAAACCGAAGCGCGACTGATTTCCCACATACTTTATGAAGGCTTGGACAGAAACGAGGGGAATAGAAAGACCGAATATAAATAACCCCCTCGTTTCCACAGAAACTAGTTAACTGACACACCGTATACAGAAAACGCAACGCACTTCCTGTATTGTTACTAATCATTGATAATTATTTGTCTAATAATTAGAAATACAAAGGCGCGGTTACCCAACCATGAAGCTTAGTGTACCAAGTTATTTGGTACACGCAAAAATATATTGTTCGAGGTGTGAAACATGCACTGATTAGAGGTAGTCCTTGTTTCATTTATTCGCCTTTGTTTAAAGTTATTTAGCTTCAGCAAGTAATTAGATACATAATTACTTGTAATAGCATCGAAAATTTCTATGCAGACAAACGGACGGGTATGTCGATTCCTATATACCCTTTCAAACTTCATTTATGGGGTTCTGATATAACATGTCTGGCACCACTACTGCGTGCTTATCAGACTATTGAACGACAATGACGTACTCTCTGGCTCAGAATTCATTCATTGTCATTCGATAATTGCAAATAGACTGGTTACAACATTACATTACAACATCATGCATGATATCTTTTTCAGCTTACGTTCATGGATATGAGTTCTTGTGTAACTTAAAGAGTAGTAATCACTACAAGTTTTGCATAGAATAAACATCAATGCGTGATTGCGTTAATTATTGATTGCCAGTAATGATAAAACTTTTTATCTCCCTCTCAAACATCATATCTCCCCATCATAGTTCATCCCTTAGGCAACCCCGTGCATTTTCCATAGATTTTACGTAAAGGTAGACTCAGAGGTGTGATTTTTCCTCTTTTCAGAGGAAATCCTCTGATTTGTTCAATTTTCGAGAAAATGAAACACTCTTGATTTGATCTAAAGTGGCAGAAAATGATATTTTTCCAGGTAGGGTGAGGTGCTTTCCTCCTTTTTTGACCAGTTTTCCTCTGATTTCTGAGGAATTCAGTCACATCCCTGTAGACTACAGTTTATTGTGACGTCACAGTAAGTCACTCACTTCCCGTCGAGGCCTCATGTACGTATAGACCTCTCCTAGTCTCGTTCAACCAGACACTCGACGTCTCCGCAAATCTCCGACAAGCAGATTTACGGAGAAAGCAGAGCGTCTGGTTGCACGAGACTAACCGGCTGGCGTACAGAAACACATTATTTTTGTATATTGTGAGTCCGCGATTGTCACGCTGGCGAATAACACTAAAGAAGTAGTTCGTAGTTAAAGCTTGAAATATTGACATTAAAAGCATTAATGTACAAGTGTGGAGTTTATTTTAAACATAAAATGATCAAAAGATCAGTAAAAAGTAGGATAACTCTGTTCAAATTATAGTGTAAAGTAATACACTTGCTGTTTACGTTCTTTATATTCTATACGAACTGTCTATGTTTGACGTTATGCTTTTGCGTCATTCTACAGTGACGTCAGTGTACGCGGTCGCGTGGTTTTGTAGTTCTTTGGAAATCCCTATCCCATAATGCCTAACTGGAAGAGTTTCTTTTGGGAGCAAACGAACTCTGGTGGAAGTTTGGAGTCATCCTACTTTCATAGTTCGTAAGACACAAAATATGCGGGTCTCTGATAGACAGTTTTAAAAATCGCCTGCTTTGGTTGATACAAAAACAAGCAAGTAAATCAGCATTCAAAGAGAATGGAAATGCAAAAACTGGTTATCATATCACTGTTTCGTTGTTTGTACATATACTTTCTGATACATTGACGGCGCGGTGTTACCGTTAGGGCGATATCAGCTACATACAATGTATAGATGAGCGGACTGCAAAATGAATTTTTGTAGTCTTACTTTGTTTCAGTATAATAAACAATTTATTGCATGAATGTTTAGGAGAAATGAAGATTTATTCACCCATAAATCTCCATTTCTCCTAAACATTCATGCAATAAATTTGTTTATTATACCGGGAAAAAATAAGACTATCTTCCTTACTATCGTGCAATAAGTGTATAATATCAGACCATAGGACTGGCATTTGAATACATGACATTGGATCATTATAGACTATTTTACTGTACCATTTTTATGGATTTTCTTTCTTGTTTACTTTTGTGTTAAGTTTGCAAAAGAAAATTCTATTTTTATACTTCATGATGAGGAATGGTTACAAATTTGAATGATCTACATAGTCTGGTCCAAGGGAATGTGAATAATAACATTCAGGAAATGACAAGTCTGTATCTTTTTTACAAGATGAAATAATTAAAAACACTAAAATCTTTCTTGTTATACTTATATGATTTATATACAATATGGATGTAATTTTACAAATAATTCATGGAAATGTCAAACAGTTATAAACTCATATGTTAAAACTTTGTTGTTATTGTATGAAATTAACATAACAACTGTCCTTTACAGCTGCTGACTTGGTTCCAGCTCTTCAGCAGTTAGACACCATCATGAAGGTAGAAGTATTCTCTAGTGCAGCCAAGGAAAAGGCCTGGCATAATTTCCATCTCATACAGCCAGATGTAGTGCAGAAACTTCAAAATGTTGTAAACAAGCAACAATTGTCAGCTTTCATATCGATTAGAACAGCTGAAGAAATTATTAGAGAGAATACACCATCTTCGAATTCTTCTGTAAAATTAGACACAAAAAATGTCCTGAGAATTGGGGAGAGAGATATTATTGCATACATTGCAGGCTTCGTATTGTTTCGATGCAAACAAAAATTGTCCTCTTCTTTTGATGTCAAAAAATATATGAGCAAACTCATTGACACAGACGGAAACACTAAATTAATTTCCATAAAATCCAGAGGTGGTCTAACACAATCCTCTTCTGAAGCGATAAATTTCTTTGTAGTTTTAGAACTTGTGTTTAGAAATTCATGCACAGCAGTGTCAGTTCCAACACTTCAACAGTTCACCAATACAATTTGTCGAGAAAATGACGCTATGTCCGTGTTCTATGATTGCACTTATCATTCAGAATCAGATGTGGTAATGCAAGAGAAATTATTTTTCACAATGCTATCAATATTTCAGAGTAAGATGTCATGCTAGGTGCAGACAACTCATGGAAAATTACTACTCAAGAACAAAATCTGCTAGCAAGCAAAAAGCTCTACGCAAATGTATTGACTGATTAACATTGATTTTCAAATTCAAAAATAATCATGCAATTTTGTCAGTGTGTTTATTACAGCTAAGTTTTCATGGACTGTTTGTTATAACAATGAGTCTTTTTTTCTCCCGTCCTTTCTGCAGTATTTTCTTTGGGCACAAAGTTGAAGGCTAAGCTCCTCTGAACTGAAGTTGGTTTTCTTGGTAACTATAAAACAGAAAACAAAACAAAACAGCAAATGTTTCAAAGTTCAACAGTAACAACTACTAATATACAAAAACTGCTAACAAGCAAAAGCACTACATGTATATGTTGACCAGATATTATGATTTGTTTTTGTTCCCCAATTTAAAAGTGCTCCAAATTACACCTACCCACCCCCTTTAATGTACTGCATTCAACATCGATGTGACCAATGTTGTATATTAAATAAAAATAATGAGCTATAAAACAGTTTTCTTTGATCCACTGTAAATTGAAGAAATTACTGAACACTTGGGTCAAAATAATGTAAACATATATACAAGAAGTTTCACAAGCTATTTTTAACCCTCCACCCATCTTAGATCCACCATAACTTTTTCGAAAATGATTGGATCCTCATTTTCCGACAATGTGCACATCTACAAATGACAATGAAGCATTGCACAGATTTTCAAGTGTATCTAACAAGTCATACAGGAGGAGAAGCATTTTCAAGATTTTCAGACAGACGGACAGAAAGTACAAAAACAATGTCTTCCCCCAGAAGAGGGGAGACATAATTAACATTGATTTTCAAATACAGAATTGGATATATATATATACAACTTTGTTAAGTAAGCTTCTTTTAGTTATATTTTAAGGGACTGTTTTTTATGACAATGGGTCTTTTTTCTCCTGCCCTTCTTGCAGTGTTTCCTTTGGGCACAAAGTTGAAGGCTAAGCTTCTCTGAATTCGAAGTTGGTTTTCTTGGTAACTGTAAAATAAATAGTAGGTATGTCAAAGTTCAACAATAACTTTTTATAATATTTACAAGAAACTGCTAGTAAACAAAAAGCACTATGCAAATAAATTGACTATTTAACATTGATTTTAACTTTTATCTCAATTACATATTAGAAAGTTAAAAATAAGAATTGCAAAATACCCGAACTGGTGAATTGTTGGGTTGTCATGACGAGCACCCAATCCTCTGTGGCGACCAAAGTGCTCTTCAAGGGGGTCCTGACAGAAGACATTGCTCAAAACATATGGCACCCCCTGTTGAAGCAGGTATCTGAATGAAGGATTTCACTGAAATAGATAATTGCACATAGATTAGGTTATGTGCGCAACTACATGTAATAGTGTAACATTATTAAACTAATCCTATAACTTACCTGTCATGATAATGCCCTCATGAGTTTGATATGAAATGAACATTTTGTTCTGCTCCGTCTTCTTATAGCCTGGTCGGGACCTCACAGAAATGAGCCACTGATTGAAATATTCTAAGACTTCATCCTTGAGGAACTGCAAAATTGATACATATACAGTGATCCCCCGTTATAATGTCAAAATTGTACCTCGGCAATTTTGGCATTATATCGGGGGAGGGGGTATGTGTACAGGTGTCATAAGAAATCAAACACATTTTATCTACTACATCGTGCTTTGAATGCCTGGATAATCCCAGCGTCCAGTGGTCATAAATGACTAGTAATGGTAGGGGTATTTAATGATTTCCAGTTTTTGTTTTATGTCCAACACGCTTAGACTTCGGTGTATCCGCCATACTCCGATTTCAAAAACAATACTGCGTTTTTGAACTCAGTTGATTATAATTTACATAACTTATAATCTGCTCCAAACTTTGATACCTTGGGGACTAATAGCGGATAATTGCCTAAGCCTGCTCACTGAAATTGTCCTGCCGTTGATTGGCGATAATTAGCGGGGGTGATTATAATGGTAATTGACGGATTCCAAAAATGGCTCCGTTCATGGGTGGACACGCTGAGTGAGAGGTGCGACCGGCCGGCCAAGTTAACGAGTTTGTGTGTGTCTACCGGACTATAAATTATTGTGAACATATCAACGAATGTTTGGAGCATTTGTAGTAGCAAATTCTGTGCATGGTACATTGGAGAAGTGATATTTTCTGTTGGAAGAAGAATTCGAAGCGAACGTTACTGGCGTGAGTACATCTCTAGCACTCGATATATCAGGGTATATGAATACACTAGACAAATATTTCAAAATGCCCACCGGAGGTGTAACCACTCATAACAATGCTACTCCAAAATCAGCTAATGCAAAAAAACAGTCTAAAGAAACCATTGTCTCAGAAAGCTCCCCAAAATTCACGCCCGCAGAAAAAACTACATGCACAATGGATTCAATACAAGCACAACTCAGTGAGATCAACAACGAGCTAAAAAGAACTATCAAAGTAAATGACATCAAATCAATAATCAAAGGTGTAGTAGAAGAACTATTTCAAAATCACCAAGAAACAATTGAAAAGAAACTGTATGAAGAAGTCACGAAATTAAGAGAAGAGAATGAGAAATTGAGGAATGAAAACAAGCGATTAGCTAGAGATATCGGAGATCACGATGATGTTATCAACGATCTGTATAACAAGCTAGAGGAAAATGTAATGATGACAAAAACAGCAGTTTCAAAAGCAAATTATAATGAGCAATATTCTAGGAAAAATAATATCAAATTCCATGGATTTCATGAAAACAAAGGAGAAGATCTCCTCCAGGTCCTAAATGAAGTTCTGTTAGAAGTGGGGACGGAGATAGAGGAAAAGGATTTGGTAGCGATACATAGGATCCCGGGGCAAAAAGATCGTCCACGACCCATTCTCATCAAACTACGTAACGCAGAAACAAAAGCCAGAGTGATGAGGAAAAGATCAAGTATCAAAGCGCTGAGGAACAAAGTCAAGGTAACAGATGATGTGACAAAAGACAACTCTGAACTGATTTCCAAACTCTTAAAGGACGAACGAATGAATTCAGCTTGGTACTTCAATGGATCGGTATATGGACAGTGCGGTAATCGCAGAATCAAGTTTGACTTATTTGACGATATCGATAAAAAGCTACGAAAAAAGTAAATCCATTCAGTGCCGGTTCTTTATTTACTTTGTGACATGCATTTCCGGTGATACTTTTCAACTGAACTCGTGAGGTAAAAACTTGGCTAGCTTGGGAACCATTCAGGAATGAACATGACATTTATGTTTTTTGTGTTTTTGTGTTTGTCTTTGTGTGAAAGATGTGTGCGTGCTTGTACTACTGGAAACTACATGTATGGTCAACAATATTCTTTCTTGTGTAGACACAATGTTTACAATACGCAAAAGGTTATGATAATAAATTACATGATGTAAACATTGATACCATTATTGATAAGAATGATGTTGGAATACTTGATGACAACATGTCAAAAACATTAGAGGGATATATAAACAATGAAGAAGCCCTCTTAGCACTTAAAAATATGTCTAATGGTAAAAGTCCTGGAAGTGACGGATTCACAGCAGAATTTTTCAAATTTTTTTGGAAAGATCTTGGATGTTTTTTAATTAGGTCAATAAACTTTGGATTTAATGTGGGAGAACTGTCTGTAACACAGAAACAAGGCATTATATCTATATTACCAAAAGGAGACAAACCCAGGGAATTACTTCCAAATTGGCGACCAATATCACTTCTTAATGTAACGTACAAAATTGCTTCTGCATGTATAGCAAATAGAATAAAAAATGTTCTTGATTTTCTAATACATGACAATCAAAAGGGCTTCCTCAAAGATAGGTTTATTGCGGAAAATACGCGACTTATTTATGATGTAATAGATTCTGTACATGAAAAACACATCCCAGGTATGCTTTTACTTGTGGATTTTGAAAAAGCATTTGACTCTATATCATGGAAATGTATGTACGAAACCTTAAAAATTTTTAATTTCGGTCATGATCTTATCAAATGGGTATCAGTGTTATACAATAAGGCCAAATTATGTGTTATTCAAAATGGTGTTTTTTCAAAAAAAATTTAAATTGGCAGGGGTTGTCGTCAAGGTGATCCAATATCTCCTTATTTATTCAACCTTTGTGTCGAAATTTTAGGCCATATGATACGACAAAACAAAAACATCAGGGGCATTAAAATAAATAAAGAAAGAATTTGTTTAATACAATATGCAGATGACACAGTTTTATTTTTGGATGGATCAGAAAAAAGTCTAAAAAGTGCTCTTGATCTCCTCTTTCAATTTTCAAAATTTTCAAGTTTAAAACCCAATATTTCCAAAACCAAATCAATTTGGATTGGTTCTAAGATCAATACTAAAGATACTTTTTGTAGTGATACTGGATTACAATGGACAACAGGACCATTCACAGTTTTAGGCATTACATATACTGTAAACCTTAAGAACATGGAAAAGCTTAATTTTGATAACAGGCTTACAGCTATCCAGAAAGAAATAAACCAATGGTCAAAAAGAAATATTTCTCCCATAGGAAAAATTACAGTGGTGAAAAGTTTGTTTCTATCAAAATTTACGCACTTGTTCATTTCGCTTCCCAAACCAAGTTTACAGTGGATAAAGCAACTTATAAAAGCTTTTTACAAATTTATATGGGGGAACAAAATGGAGAAAATTTCTAGAAAAACACTAGAATTAGATTTTGAAAATGGTGGGTGTAGAATGACCAATATAGAAACATTTATCAAGCCTCTCAAACTAACTTGGTTTAGGAGACTCTTTACAACTAATTCTACATGTAGCTGGATAAGCTTATTTTCTGAAATTACTGGTTGTAACATTACAAAATTGTGTCATTTTGGACCTGTTTACTGTAAACAAAAAGCAAATTCCACTAGAAACTCTTTTTGGAAAGAAACTTTATTTTACTTTGCAGAATTTTTGGAAAGTTTTGAAATGAATGATTTTCACATTTTTTTGGAACCCCTGTGGTATAATGATAAAATAAAGATTCAAAATAAATACATATTTTGCAAGCAATTATATGACAAGGGGTTTCATATAATATCTGATTTATTAGATAAGCATGGTACATGTAACTTTATCAGCTACCAGAGTATCACAAATGATTACTCAATTCAGATTCCATTTACTACATATGAGGGATTAAAACAAGCTATTATGCACTCATGGCCTAATATCAAACTACTTATACATGATACAACTTTTCAACCATATCAACCTGAATTCATTAAAATTCTATGCAAATACAAAATAGGTTCTAGGAATATTTATGACTATTTAATATCAAAATCACAGCATCGACCTATTTGTGAAAACAAATGGGATAATGATTTAAATTTGCAATTAGATTTAAATTGGAAACATGTATATACAAACATCAAATCTGTAACAAAGGATTCAGGACTGATATGGTTCAACTATAGAATCATTCATAGAATATTGGGTACTAACAAACTCCTACATGTATCAAAAATTAAAAACTCTCCACTTTGTTCAATATGTGCACTAGAACCAGAAACAATTAAGCATATCTTTTTTTATTGTCCCTCTGTCTCTACACTATGGAC
The DNA here is from genome assembly GCF_947568905.1 of Ostrea edulis. NCBI lineage: Eukaryota > Metazoa > Mollusca > Bivalvia > Ostreida > Ostreidae > Ostrea > Ostrea edulis. The sequence goes on along the minus strand of NC_079168.1, from coordinate 60,688,556 downwards.
AAAATTATCAGATTGGATTTTTCAAAAATCTGGTAAAAGAATGGGATTTAGTGTACAAACTGTTATTTTTGGTTTTCCAGAAAAAGAACACATGGTTTTAAACTTTATAATCCTCTTAGTAAAGAGATACATATTCCAATATTCAAGAAAGAATGTCAATATTGTTTTTGATGATGTTTTGAAATGTTTATATGATTACTACATTTTGGAAGAAAAATTTACAGAACAAATATTTTACAAAAAGAAATGGTCTAACTGGAAATGTCTTTTCAATTAATGATAACAGCATTTCTTCTTCTTTTTTTGAACAATAAGTACTAGAATATACACGTAATTGTCTATATCGCTTTCTTTAATCTGTATGAGAGTGTGAGTAAAAGGTGTATATGTATTTGTTGAAAATGATAAAAACAATAAAAAAAAAAATTATGGTAATTGACCAAATCGTACCTGTAAATAGGTTGGCGGTATGCGGGGGATGACAATATAAGGAGGTTTCACATAGTGAGGAAAACAGGACTTTAAAGTTTTTTGGCGATATGCGGGGGTGGCATTATAACGGGGGGCAATATAGCGGGGGATCACTGTATTATCAATATAAATGCATTATTCAAAGTCCCTTCCTATTTCTGGCAGTAACTTCCACTGATTGAGTTATTATTACCTGAAATCTTGGGTCATTTTGTGAAGTGTAGGGTGCTACATCTGGTTTTCTCTGGAACACAGACTCCCTCAATGACCGCACATTCAGGCAATCAAAAAATCAGTTCACCAAACTGAACAACCTAGCTGTCTCTGACACCTCTGGGCCATAATAAGCACGCATGACCTGTGCCACAGAGTTACTTAAAACCTAATAACAAAATTGTACAGATTACAGTATGAAAATGGAAACATTGATAACTTGTATCTGCCTTCAATTTGGGTTTTTTCCATACGTTTTGCGCATGAATATAACAATTTTGAATTCAAAACCAAGACATTATGCATGTACATGTATTTTCAATTGTCATTATGCAAATGCTTAGGAAATATTTGTTTGGGGATTTCTTTTTAAAATATGTAATGGACATCTTACATTTGCATACTTCTAAAAAGTTTTAAAACTCAAATATATTTATTAAATGATGTGCACTTTACTATATTGAATCATTACCTGAACTGCCAGTTTGACAGACATGGTGGAAGATGGTGTCAGGTACACATGATCATGGGTTAGTTTTGTTCTGTACAACTGGCCCCTTGTGTCATCATTATAAATATCCATCACATGAAACCACAGAATGAACCGACCATTATTCTGTTTAAAAATGTATACACAGGACATAAATGCACAACTGCATGTAGGTAAATTGTGTGGACATTCAAAAACTTGTATGATGTTTAAGCACTTAAAAGGTCTTTCTACTTACCCAGACGTACCTTGATCCACCTGTCTTTGATCTGTAGACATTGTTTCTTATTGTCTTCACAAGGTGGGGAGCATCAGAGATAAAATAAATATATCTGTCCTCCTCAGTGAATACATTCTTTGTTTTGAAGACAACTGGTTCATTTCCTACTTTGTGTATTCGATACAACCTCTGATTGGCAGAGGCTTTATCACTAGTTGATGTTATGACCTGAATATGATAAAAAATAAATCATCCTTAGATATCTGGTGTATTATGAGACACATTTTTAGTGGGATGAAAACTAATGAAATATAAACTGTATCATTATTGCAGCAATGATCTTCAGCTAATAGTTATTATATTGGTCTGGTATTTAAATTGATAGTCTTATTTAAATCAAAGTACAAATATGCAAAATTCCATACTTTCAGTTCACATGTCATTTCTAAGTATGCCACAGCACTCCAAAAGAGAGGATATAATTCGTCGGCAGTGGAAGTTCTGGTAGGAAAATGGCCAATACTCATTTTTATGTGGGAATTAATGTCAACAACCATGAAAACCAGCACATGGGTTGCAATTTTCATTGACTCATCCTACAATATACAAAAAAATTCAATGAAAGGAAGAATGGAAATGAATTTAAATATGTATTAGGAGAAGATGAAAAAAAAATTAAGATTTTTTCCCCATATCTTACTTTCAACTTATACCCGTACTTTATATACATTTAAATATTATGTATGATATTTACCTCGTTGAATGTCCAAGTATTTGGATTTGTGAATCCGATGACTTGGCCACTCCGTCTGTCATACACCAGGTCGGACTTTATTTTATTTTCGTCATGAAGGAGAGCAACAAATCTCTTCTCGGAGGGAAGGTCTGCTGCGATCTTTCTTAGTTCCTGTAAAGTATATATGTTGACTGTATCTCATATTAGAAAATAAATCAAATGTCCCCTGTTTACAAAATATTCCTTCAAAAATCGGTGATCTAATTGAGTTCTTATACTTTTAATTTGTAAAATAAATATGAGAATAAATCATATTTCAAATAAATCAAGTGAAAATAACCCAAATCATTGATTTAGTGTCAGCTCTACTAGCTCAAAACATACCTCAAACATATGTGGTTGAAAGCCAGTTGCTGGTGTTATAACATTGGTATAGTCCTTCAATGTTGATTTGTTTGGTAGTTTTAAAACACCAGATTCTCTAATGGCCTCATATGCTCGAGGACTTTGATACTGCAAGAAAATGGCAAATCGTATCATCATGGGATGCCACCTCATACCCTTTGGATTGGACTGAAATGCCTTTTTCTGCTCCTTCCAAATCAATTCCAAAAAGTTGTCCTCTGGAGGATTGTTTTCTATTGAAAAATAAAGTCCCTCTCCCACTTCATTTGTTACTGTTTCCGTCATACCTACATTAAATGAACAAAAGAAGAAATTTCATTAAAGGTTTAAATTTTTTTATTAAACACATATACTGTAATCTGCATACATGTAAGCTAAATCAAGACAATATTCAGTATAATTTTGGCACCACCCTACAATTAAAACCCTTACCACTGGGATCATGAAATTCACAATTTGGAAGAGGCATTTCTGCTCCACATTAATGCATTTGATTTTTCTTAAAGATTGTGTGATCGTAGAAAAAAAAGATTTTTTACTACTGGTCAATTATTGCCCCATGCACCCCTATGGCACCAGGGATGCAGGAATCCTGACACTTACAATTAATATCCCCCTGTCCCAAAGATGCTTCATACCCAATTTGAAAAGAATACGTAGTAAAATGTTCAATTGTTAAAATGACAACAGACACTGACCAATTGAGCACTAAACTAACACTTGAAGTATTAAATTAAGTAATGAAGCTAATTGCAAATTATCATAATGTTTTGAAATCCGTATATGTAATATTTTCCCCTTAACAATTAAGATAGACAGGTTTATAAGTACCATTTGTCAGGGATTGTACTTGAGCTTGAATCTCTCTGAAGCTATATCTAGATGCCTTGACTTCCTTAATCAAGTCCTCTTTGGACAGGCGAGAGAGTGGTGTTTTGGGGTGAACTGTGATCTGCATAGTAAATGATTTTCCATCACTACCGCTCCCACGTAAACTAGTACAGGTTGAGCAGACGGGTGTGGATTCATCTGAGATCAAACCTCCAGAACATCTTTGAGATCTATTAATAATACATGTACATGTATATAATCTGTCATTTAAAATCAGCATATAGATCACCACATGCTTTAATTTTCAATTTCTTATCCAATATTGAATAAATTTTACCTAACAACAGTTTCCACTTTAGGTTTAACATTCCTCACAACAGTAGAAACAAATCTGAAACACTTTTCCTTATAACTACCATCAGGTAACCCTGCGCACTTTCTGATGTTGTCAATTTCTTGGAGGAATTTACTGATGGAAATCTTGCTTAAATTTGTTTCCTTATTCTTCACAAGTACCTCTGTATTAAAATAATTCAATGTAAGTTAAAGTAAATTAAATCATGTGATGTAAAATGTTCATACAATATACAATCCATTTGCTGGATATTACTATTCATACATTGCATTCCTAGAAAATAAATATATTTCATGTTACTAGTGTTGGTAATTTGGATTAATTGTTTATCAACTTGTTTTTACCCCCAAATCGGACAATGACATTTAAGTTAATATCTACTGTGATTGTCTTTTCCAGTGATCTTGATACATTCCAAAAACAAGAGGCCCATGGGCCACATCGCTCACCTGAGTCACCTTGGCCCATATCTGAAGACTTTCCATATATATTTGCATGTAAAACCTTAGTCCCTATTATGGCCCAAACTACCCTTTGCAAACTTGAATCTACACTATGTCAGAAAGCTTTCATGTAAATGTCAACTTCTTTGGCCCAATGGTTCTTGAGAAAAAAGATTTTAACTATATATTTGTATATGATTTGATACGGGGGCCATGATTTAAACAAACTTGAATCTGCACTATGTCAGAAAGTTTTCTTGTAAATATCAGCTTTTCTGACTCAGTGGTTATTGAGAAAAAGATTTTAACTATATATTTGTATGTAAAACTTTGATCCCCCTTGTGGCACCATCCTACCCCCGGGGGCCATGATTTGAACAAACTTGAATCTGCACTATGTCAGAAAGTTTTCATGTAAAAATCAGCTTTTCTGGCTCAGTGGTTCTTGAGAAGAAGATTTTTCCTATATATTTGTATGTAAAACTTTGATCCCCTATTGTGGCCCCATCCAACCCCCGGGGCCCATGAGTTGAACAAACTTGAATCTGCATTATGTCAGGAAGCTTTCATGTAAATCTCAGCTTTTCTGGCTTAGTGGTTCTTGAGAAGAAGATTTTTAAAGTTTTTCCCTATATATTTGTATGTAAAACTTTGATCCCCCCCCCTTGGGGCCCCATCCTACCCCCGGGGGCCATGATTTGAACAAACTTGAATCTGCACTATGTCAGAAAGTTTTCATGTAAAAATCAGCTTTTCTGGCTTAGTGGTTCTTGAGAAGAAGATTTTTAAAGTTTTTCCCTATATATTTGTGTGCAAAACTTTGATCCCCCCTTGGGGTCCCATCCTATCCCCGGGGGCCATGATTTGAACAAACTTGAATCTGCACTATGTCAGAAAGTTTTCATGTAAAAATCAGCTTTTCTGACTCAGCGGTTCTTGAGAAGAAGATTTTTCCTATATATTTGTATGTAAAACTTTGATCCCCTATTGTGGCCCCATCCAACCCCTGGAGCCCATGATTTGAACAAACTTGAATCTGCATTATGTCAGGAAGCTTTCATGTAAATCTCAGCTTTTCTGGCTTAGTGGTTCTTGAGAAGAAGATTTTTTTTTAAGTTTTTCCCTATATATTTGTATGTAAAACTGTGGCCCCATCCTACCACCGGTGGCCATGATTTGAACAAACTTGAATCTGCAATATGTCAGGAAGCTTTCAGCTCTTCTGGCCCAGTGGTTCTTGAGAAGAAGATTTTTAAATGACCCGACCCTATTTTTGCATTTTTGTGATTATCTCCCCTTTGAAAGAGACATGGCCCTTCATTTGAACAAACTTGAAAGCCCTTCATCCAAGGATGCTTTTGGCCATGTTTGGTTGAAATTGGCCCAGTGGTTCTGCAGAAGAAGTCGAAAATGTGAAAAGTTTAACAGACAGACGGACGGACAGACAGACAGACAGACGACGGACAAAAAGCGATCAGAAAAGCTCACTTGAACCTTCGGTTCAGGTGAGCTAACAAGGATGTTGTCATCTGTCTTCAGAATACTCCAGCCATGAAGGTCCTTAACATGAATACTTTTCTGCAGATCAGACAGAGATAAATAGGTCACTCTCTCAGGGACAGGTGGTGATGGACGTTTCGTCTATGAAATATAAAGATCACAAAATGAGTATGAAAATACATAGTAATTCTAAATGCTTTTTATGGCAAGCAATACTTATTGCTCTTTAAAAGGAATCAAAGTTGGTCAAAATTTGTTGTATAAATGATATAAATTACAAATTATCATTTTGAGAGTTTTTAAAACATTACAACAAGTCTGACTATATAAAAAGAAATCCATCAAAATTGAGTTACTCATAAATTATCAATAGTATAATATTTTGATGATTAAAACAAACACAATACAATGATATGTAACTTGTAAAGTAAAGTGAAAACAATGAAAATGTAACAGTAAAATAAAGTTTTAAAAAATCCATTAATTTCATTGGTAAACAGGATTGTTTACCTCTATAAAAATGATCTGCCATAAGATGTTTGTCATAATTCTCTAAATGAGCATTTATCATATATTGTACCCTTTTTCAAATATTTTTAACCAACACCAACCCCCCCCCCCCCCCCATTTTTATGCCCCCGAGATCGAAGATCGGGGGGCATAATTGTTTTTGTCCTGTCTGTCATTCTGTCTGAAATTTTAACCTTGCTAATAACTTTTGAACAATAAGAGATAGAGCTTTGATATTTCACATGAATATTCCTTGTGACAAGACCTTTCCGTGGGTACCAACATTTTTGACCCCGTGACCTTGACCTTGGAGTTTGACCTACTTTTTGAAAACTTTAACCTTGCTAATAACTTTTGAACAGTAAGTGATAGAGCTTTGATATTTCACTTGAGTATTCCTTGTGACAAGACCTTTCCGTGGGTACCAACATTTTTGATCCTGTGACCTTGACCTTGGAGTTTGACCTACATTTTGAAAACTTTAACCTTGCTAATAACTTTTGAACAGTAAGAGATAGAGCTTTGATATTTCACATGAGTAATCCTTGTTACAAGATCTTTCCGTTGGTATTGAACCTTTTGACCTTGACATTTGACCTACTTTAATTTTTTTTATATTGGTCATAATTTCTAAATGGTAAATATTAGAGCTTTCATATTGTACATGAGCATTTCTTTTGACAAGATCTTTCTACTGGTAACAAGATCTTGGCCATCTTCGGAATTGGCCATTATCGGGGGCATTTGTGTTTCACAAACACATCTTGTTTTTAATGATTAATTAATTTCAAAGAGTTCAACATCTTTTGACAAATCATTTTCTCATAACTTGTGAATAAATAAATCAGCTTTATTTTTCAAATTTGCAAATGTCTAAACTGAAAGAGAAACCAATCTTTAGCTCATATACCGGTGGATGTCTGGGCGGAGGACAGGGTGTTTCTATAGTTTTCTTTGGCATATATAATGTGGGCAAACTCCCAGGAATTAGTTTGAAACCTTTGCCTTCAAAATTTATAGTTTTCATTAAAAAACATAAATATATTGTTCAATTCAAATATGTATATGTAATTTATTGAAATAACTTACCGTGAAACAATAAATTCTTTTCCTCAAAATGCACCGAACAAATATGCTTCGAATAGTGTTCGGATTAAAAAATCTATCACTGCGATTGACAGGTGCTATCAATTTTGATCGCCATTCTTTGTCCTGGGGGAAAGAAAAATAACTGATGCGCGTTAACTTTTTTTCGTCTTTTCATTTGAGTTGTGGCAGCCGATCACGCAGCAATGCTTACCATCCATTGCCCAAAATATAGTAAAACTTCAATCCGCCATTATATTTGTTTATTTACCATGACTCCCGGTGAGGGCGCTGCGAAAATTTTAACATCGAGCTCGTTCGGAACACTCGGACTCTGACGCAATGGGGGGAAAATCCGAGAATCTCGAAAGAAGTCAGCGGTCCCTCTGTTATATGTCTATGGTGCTTCAGAAGTTTTTAGAATCCACATTTGATTTACACCAATTCTAGTATATGTTGTGGCACAATTCGTCTAGAGTCTCCTCTTCTTCTTCTTCAAAACAGTTAATACTTCCATGAGGAGTAAAGATAAGTGCTTGGTAGAGCATTTACTGTAAATTGGACATTGTAATGAATGTCTGTAAAAGTTTTGCATTTTGTGTCTATTTACAAGATTGATTGATTGTTTGATGTTTTCCGCCACACTTAACAATTTTTCAGTTATCTAGTGGCGCCCAGTTTTTATTGGTGGAAGAGAGAATCCAGATACAATGTACCTGGGGAGAGACCACCGACCTTCCGAAAGTAAACTGGGAAACTTTCTCACTTACCGGCGCGAGCGGGATTCGAACTCGCGCCGACAGAGGTGAGAGGTCGTGTGATTTTGAGCGCGATGCTCTAACCACTCGGCCACGGAGGCCCTATTTACAAGAAATCCATTCAAATATTATAACGTGGGGATCCGGATTAGAATAGATCCTCAGTAGCCCTTGCTTGTCGTACGATTCGACTACATTGGGCGGTCGTTCTGAAAAGACCACAAAAACCGAGGCCCCGTGTCAAAGCAGATGTGGCACGATTAATACCCCCCCCCCCCCGCTTTTTTTTGGCTCAAAAGGCCGTAAGCGCCGAGCATAGGCCTAAAGTTTGCAGCCCTTCACCATCTCCGTATGAGTGAATAATATTCTCAAGAGGGACGTTAAACAGTATAAAACCGAACCAAACCATCGCTATTGTGCCCAAGTAACAAATCGTGAAATTTCAGCACCGTGGCAATCAAACAACTTCAGTATGCTTGTTTTAAGGGCTCGAGGAATATCTATTTATAGAGTACGAATTTATAACGTGTCGTGTGATTGGTCCGCGAATAATCCCGGGACCATTCGGATGATCCCGAGAATAAGCAATGTCTTTGCGAACCAATGACATGGCGCGTACAACAAATTCGTACTCTGTGAACTCCTTTTTGGCTGCCAGTGGAAGAGATGAAGACCATGTCCGATCAATGCACACCAGATTGTGTCAAATAAAAGAGATGAGATGGGTTTTGAGTTGAAGAGACTTGTAGTATGACTTCTCCCTGACCTGACGCCCGCCAAAATTCCTTAGGTAACGCTGCAATTACTTGGAAAATGTGCCCCAAAACGGGGACCTCCTGTTTGTTTACAAATTTTTGTTTCATACCTTGTGTATTTTATTATACCGGTAGAAGGCCAATCTCTAAATCTTACAAAAAGCGTGAAACGATTTCATGAATCGAAAGAGGGATGAGGTAGATACATTTCAGAGAAATTATTGCCACAAAAAATTATTTAAAAAGGGGAAGGGGGTAGTAATATCAATACTTCAGGTGTCTGTGGTATACTCCAGCATGCTAGAAGTCAACGTCGAGATACTTTTGACTTGGCGCCGCATAGCATCCATTGTAAAAATCCTCGCCGCTGAAACAGCCGAAGTGGGAATTGTTTGTTTAAAGATAAACCAAGGCTTTGCCACTTACAAGTGTTATGCAACAAATAAATATTTATTGTTTACAATAGAACTTACCCCTGAAACAATGCTAATATTCAATGCCAACGATAAATCCACAACTTTTAACTTCGAAGCAGAAATCAAAACATTGAGGTGAAGGTCGTCTTTTAAAAAACGGAATGGAATGTGGAAAATTCGACGAAACGAAAGTGAGCTTCACTTATTGGTTGACATGTACGAGTATTGCAAGTCTTAGAAAAAAATATATTTGATTGTACAGTTATGAAAAAATAATTACAAAACTCTTCCATTAATATACAATTAATATACAAATTTCAAATTATTTTTAAATGTTTGGTGATAATATTTTAGTAAACTAGATCGAAGGAATTACTAAGTGGGTAATAAAATAAATAATAAACTCGAGACACATGAATTATAATATATTTTGAACAAAGTAATGTTAATTCCAATTTGGTCCTAGTTCACTCTGAGATAAAAACGAAATTACATTGTATTTTGTTCTACAGAAGCACGGGCATTTTAATACACATACAGAGCAGTGGCGGCATGCAGCTCATCGACAAATCAGATCTCCACATCCCGCACTACAAACATCCTTCACTGTTTCCTTGTTCTATTTCACAGTGTCAAAACAGTTCAGAATTTGGTTTCTCAAACATATTTTTTGTTCATTTCGAACAATATCTGCAATTTCTTTTGAAGTATTTTTTGTGATAGTGTAAAATAGTCATATATTACAATGGAATGTCCCGATCTCCCGTCACGGGAACATCAAACCGCTTCCTGTAAGTATGAAACTACTGATTTGGGGCACCCAATGTGTATAATCAAATCAATATCATTGATCTGAACACCCATTCCGAGGGCTACTGTGGCTACTAAGCATCTTATGGTCCCCGTTGTTTCTGTAAAAATTTGTAATAATATGATTCTTTGTTTCATCATAAGTGTATTTATGATACATCTCTACCAATAGATGCTCCGAATCCTTAAAGCTGTATGACCCGAAGTTCATGTACAGTGTATTATTTTTGTACATAATTACTTTAAAGTAGAATAATTACTTTATAAAGTTAATAACTTTCCCTTAATTACATGCTTGAAAACATTTGCATGTAAAAGAAAACAGTGAGAATATTATTTAGAAAGTAAATATAGTGTGGTACATATATAAATCATCCCATAAATTATACAGTGTTAGACGTCTATAAATAGACCCACGAGCGTCAGGGGAATCCCAACATGATGTACGCAACTGTCTAGTTTTAAGGCTGAAAGAGCGTAAAACAACGAATTACTAAGAGGTATTTGATATTTTATTTCTGTTAAACTTATGGCACGGTACTGTTGTAACAAAATACACTGCTTTACACAGATAAGACCACCGATGATCTGAAAGTTTGAACTGGTCACGTGACTGTCACTTGAAATGGCAGAGTGACTCGGTTATTTGTAAACATTGATTTAAAATCAAATAATTTTGGTTAAAACAGGTGAAATAATGTATGATATGTCATACAGCCTCATAACTACATACGTGCGATGATTTAATAGCGTTTTTACGAGATGGAAAAAAATATTGTAATTCGGACTATACAGCTTTAATACCTTTACCATAACAATTTTCACCTATTTTTCCTTTCAGCAAGAGAATTGTTTCAGATACTTTATCAATAGACCTGCAATGAATAATTGTTTTTGAATTTCTCCCATTCCTGGACAGAGTTTTTGACACATCAATAGTTCAAAATGACGTTTACCGTCATCGAAAAAGGGCACAAAACAGGGATTAAAATGTCTCAAGATGTTAGAAAACCCATTTACTGAGATTGTCGGTCGCCGATATCGTGCGTACCTTACATCCAGGCACTCCAAAAATCCAAAATTACCGAAGAAATTTTTAGGCAAGATGAAGCAGCTATCAAAAAAGTCCACAGATTGAGAGACAGTGTCTTAAACAGATAAAATTTGCTTCAGAAAATTTAGCTATAAAGGAGAAAGACAAGAACATTTATTTAAGTAAAGTCGTCCAAATAGAATTGAAAAATAAAAAAATAATAGATAATCATTTCGTTAAACTACTGTACCTGAACAATAATGAATTTAAAATTTAGGTAATTTTTTTTTATATATTCTTCCTCTTCTTTATCTGTATTATATTCTCTCTCTCTCTCTCTCTCTCTCTCTCTCTCTCTCTCTCTCTCTCTCTCTCTCTCTCTCTCTCTCTCTCTCTCTCCTTTTTTCATAAGTAATTTAATTTAATCTCACACACGTACTACCCAAAAAAATGTTCACTAGATTTCAGCATACCTTACATAAATTATTAATAACTTCAAACATTATTTGAGAAGAAGAAAACATTGATTGTGATTGTAATCATTTCCCTTTTATTCAATTAATTACGTCTCTTTCTTTCTTAAAATATCTGATCATGCAATCCTTTCGTTTCCCGAAAAACAATCCGCAAAATGAATATGACGTCAATTCAAAACAATTTCTGGTTAAAAGTTCAAATTGTGACGATATTGATTATTTAACTCTGATGCACTCAAATTCAAGTGGATTTTACAAGTTCTGTTGATTGCTTTACCTCATAATATGTTGTACGGTGTGACCAAGACGAGCGAAACCCATTAGCATCTTGCAACACGACTTGTAGACATTTTATCCGCCTCTTCTTTTAACGCGGGAAACATAACGTGGTGGATGTAAACAGTTACATTGTGACGTCATATTAGATGCAATGTTTTTTCTTCTTCTCTCAAACCAAGCAAAAACAAAACGTTAGAAGCTATGAATTTAGAAACGTTCATGGTACTTTCTAAACAATCTAATTATTTTAATTATGAGGTTGTCAATGAAGTATACCGCAGTGACGGCGACATTTTCCCGGAAGCATTATGGATAGTCCCCATCATTTTTCAGCTGATGAAGAGCAAATCACGTGACTCAATACGCCGGTTTTGAGATACGTCTGAGTTATTTCCCTTTGGCGAACTCTCGTACATAGTGAGACGCGAAACAATTTGTTTACACGCGGGAGTGGGACAGATATGCATCACTGTGTAAGTGAATGTACTCAGTAAGTCTCTCATACGCTGTTTGATCCCCCGAATTCAACTGATACACTAAGTAAGTGATAAGTATTTATGGAGTAATTAAATACATAGAATTGTTATCATTTTACGCTATTTTGCTGGTCAAAAGTACCATAACTAAGATATTACTTGCAAATATGACATTGTTTTTATGTTTCCACTTTAGTAAAACATTTATTTCGACAGTATTTTGTATTTCCCACATTTACGTATTTAAAGAAAAGCCGCTTTTAATACATTTCATCATCTTCCTCGTTGACTGTAGGTCCACTCTGTCCCACTTAGATATTCAAAGTTCTACTAAATTCACCTCCTACACAGAAGAGTTCGTATCTCGAAACTGACGTATTGCGTAATCATTGGAGCGAGATCGTCAAGTCACTTCGCGACGCAAGCTTCGCTCGCTATAAATACGTTAGTATATAAAAATTACTTCTTTACAGTTTTTTCACCCTTGATCTCTTCCGATTTAATCTCAGTCTGAACTAGTTCGTTAGAAAATGGCCTTCGGATGTAAGAGTCCGAAATATATAAGGAGGGTAGGGACGTTAACCGAGGCTCTTACTGGACTTTTGCGAGAACGACTGACTTTCACGGTCAACGGTTGACTTGGGCATTTAAGGTAGTACTCTACATCGTCATAATGGCTGACTTCCTTTAAAAACATGGATAAAAAAATCGACATCAGCAATATTTAACTTTTCCTTTTCTGTTTATATACCTAGCCGAGTAGCTCAGTAGGTTAGAATACCGACTGCTGAATTGTAGGTCGCAGGTTCGAGTCGAGCAGGGGTTTTAAATTTTTTTCAGATTACCTTCTACTAAAACTGTATTTTTTGACAAAACAAAGTAAATTTGAAAATTTTCAACTTCAAAATATTGTTGTACATATCCTTCACTTTTCATCTACATCAAATTTCTCTGGTGTAGCATATCTCCTTAAACCTGAGTATTGTATGGAAGCACGATATCGTTAAATATATGTAATGTCGAATTGTTGGAAAGTACATAGGGAACTTCTGCCTCGCTCTTGAGCTAGCATTTTTAGTGATTTTTATACGCCCGTCGAAGACGTCCGGGACGTATTATGGTATGGCGTCGTCCGTCTGTCTGTCCGGACATTGTGGGCAGGATACAGACTGAACCATAAGCCTAAGACTTTACAACTTGGTACATTTGATCACCATGATGAAAGGAAGATGCCTATTGTTTTTCAAGGTCAGAAGTCAAAGGTCAAGGTCGTAGTATCACTTATTAGGAAAACCTTGTGGGCAGGATACAAACCGAACCGTAAGCTCCAGGATATTATAACTTGGTATATTTGATCACCATGATGAGAGGAAGGTGCCTATTGTTTTTCAAGGTCAAAGGTCAAGGTAGTATCACTTTTTAGGAAAACCTTGTGGGCAGGATACAAACCGAACCGTAAGCTTCAGGATATTATAATTTGGTATATTTGATCACCATGATGAAAGGAAGGTGCCTATTGTTTTTCAAGGTCAGAGGTCAAAGGTCAATGTCGTAGTATCACTTTTTAGGAAAACCGTGTGGGCAGGATACAAACCGAACCGTAAGTTCCAGGATATTATAACTTGGTATATTTGATCACCATGATGAGGGGAAGATGCCTATTGTTTTTCAAGGTCAATGTCGTAGTATCACTTTTTAGGAAAACCTTGTGGGCAGAATACAAACCGAACCGTAAGCTCCAGGATATCATAACTTGGTATATTTGATCATCATGATGAGAGGAGGGTGCCTATTGTTTTTCAAGGTCAACGGTCAAGGTCGTAGTATCACTTATTAGGAAAACCTTGTGGGCAGGATACAAACCGAACCGTTAGCATATTTATGAAGTAACGCATTCTAAGGCTATCCCTCTTTATATCTTGATATCCATTTCTACAAGCATAATAATGAATTAGCTCACAGAGGACAGTGCTAACTTCACTAAAATATGAATCCCACTAAAATATGTTTTCCTTGAGCAAAATCTACGGGCGTATTATGCCACGTTGGCGTTGCTCTTGATCACGCAAGTTAAGCAAAGACGAGCGTATTCAAACCGCTGCACGTTACAAAATGGTGACAGTGTAGTGAATCTGGTGTTTGGCTGTCCAGAGGCTTGCTTCAGGTAGAGTACGTTTGGAACTCGGGGACTGTATGTTCCTATACGCACGTGGTTTCGTCCTGGGACGACGACGATTGTCGTCGTGAACGGCAGATGCTTTTGCTGAAGAGGTACCAACAATCAGAGAATACCCACGCTAAGCTTCGGGACGAAGCTTCCCTGAGCGGGGGAAGTGTAGCAGACAGAATGTAGGGAATTTCTACGGTCTCGCTAGTGAGCTAGCTTATCTAGTGATATGGTAGAGTCTCTCTCTAAGCAACGGCGAGCGTGTTCAGATCGCTGCATGTTACAATATAATTACGGTAGGCCTGTTACGTTTGAAACCATTTGAACTTCTTTCATTTATCAAAACATAAAACCACAAGGCTATTGATTCATGCATGCATACCTGGGTGTAAAATCTTAACTCGCACAGATACCTTGATTCATTGTTTAAACTTTACAAAAAGTCATTGTATCATGATGAAAGGTGAAGATAACGAACAGTGACAGGGCTCAACATTAACTTTTTCCTTGTCCGAACTTCACCTTCACTTGTCCGAAAAAATTTCAAAAAAGATCTAATATTGTCAACTTGAAAACTATTTAATTTACTTAAGATTTAGTCCATTTTTATACCTGCTTGATTGATTGTTTAGCTTATTCTTGAGATAAATACAAGAAACACATAAAACAAAATTTTATCTAGACTTTCTGTCTTGAATCAATGATTTCGTAAGATCCATGGATGATTGAAAGTAGTACGCAATAAGTGAACACCGATCCCGATCGAGTGTGACAGCTAGTTTACATAGCGATTGATATCGGGATCGAAGTTCATTTTTCATGCATTAAATCCGACTCTGAACTACCGAAAAACTTTTCACCAAATTGTTTGGAGACTTCTTTACATAAAAAGCACTTGTCCAATCGGACAAGTGCCCATCAATATTCACTTGTCCAAAATTGTTTTCCACTGGAAGCGGACAAGCGTTAACGTTGACCCCTGCAGTGATTAATCTCATAACTCCTACAAGCAATACAAAATAGATAGTTGGGCAAACACGGGCCCCTGGACACACCAGAGGTGGGATCAGGTGCCTAGGAGGAGTAAGAATCCCCTGTCGACCGGTCACACCCGCCGTGAGCCCTATATCCTAATCAGGCAAACGGAGTTATCCGCAGTCAAAATCAGTGTGCCAAGAACGGCTTAACAATCGGTATGAAACACGTCAGACAGCATTTGACCCAATGATAGGTTGTATTGACGAACTAGACCGTTATAACGACCATAGAATTGATAAATCGAATGTGAATTTATTATGCAGGAGTTTTGCGTTTTATTTTAACATAAAAATGTATGAAGGTCTGATACTTCGATTTACGGCACAGGTCGCTGTATTCTTGCATCATAATATCAAAAAATTCCTAACATATTTACCCAGTATATTTCTTAAAAGCCGAATGTGAACCGAAAACTCATATCTTCAATTGATTCCGTTTGTAGAGATGGCCATGTTAGGTAGCAGTCAATTCGAACCCCGTTGATTTTTATATCTATTCATTCTATCCAATATGAAGTACGTAAATATTGAAAAGTAACCCTAGTACGTTATGAAAGTCATGAGTCTGGTCCCCGTCTCCGATTAATCTTTTAAAAAGAGGGTTTGGCGGGGATGGGACTGGAATTGTTTCATCTAAAATATTTAACTAACAAGAGACCCACGGCATAGCACTGAAGAAGATCTATGCTATTTAAATTGTTTACACATAAACACTAATTCCTAGTTTGGCCTCATCCTGGAATCAGAACGTCTACCCCGGATATCATGAAATTTACAATTTCAGTAGAGGCCTCCCAGCTCTACATGACCAGCTCTAAGTATTCAGTTTTTCATACAGATGTAAGGGAGATTTTTTAACATTAGTCAATTTTGCTCCATCCTTAAGGCCCCGGGAATTCAGAAGTTCTGTAATTTATACTTTTTACCCCCTTGTCCCAAAGATGCTTCATACCAAATTTGAAACAAGGCAGTTATCAGGAAGAAGTTAAGAATGATCAAGTGATCATGCACGGCGCACGACGATGGATGTTGACCAAATGCATTAGGTCAGGTGACCAAAAATATTTATAGGGATATTAGACTTTATCCCATAGACTTTACTGTTTAGAAATTGTACGAGTATAGAAATGAACCGGGACAACTCTATAATGTTTGGACAAACTGACCATTTCTGTACATTGCATCGGTTCATCGCTCATTCATGTATACAGATATGTCACGAAAAGGTTTCCGTATTATATGCTCGTCTCAAAGTCAGCCGTTGACTGTAAAAGTCAGCCCTTCTCGCAAAAGTCCACTTGTAGAAGTACCTGTGGTATAGATCGGCTTAATGTAAGGACAAGTTGCGCAAGAGTTGATCTTCTGCTACACGGATATATAACTGTTGAGTAATGTCTGTTACGTTAGATATAGATACAGGCTAACGCATTACTGCCGAATATATCTAAACTGCTTTATATTGCAAGAAAGAAAAACATCAAAGCTCCCTTTGCATGGGATAATTTGAGAACGATGCCCTTTCGTGTCCTCAGATCAAACACAATATTTACGTCACTCACAGGGGCTTCTTATCCATTTTATTCTCAATCTACATATAAATATATAACAAGAGGGACTCGAAAATAGGACACCGGTAGTAAACAAAGCTCAAAATCACCTTAGTTCCAAGAAACAGATCGAATTTATCTATCCAAAGGGCGTTAAATATCTCAAGTCCAATCCTTTCATATTTAATTTAATGAGTTTTATAAACGAAAATAATTCAAACTGTCTGCAGTGACGTCGATCACGCACAGGAAAAAGATAATTCCTGCAATGAAGCTAACATTTCGGAAACTCTCGGGAGTGTTTATATATACATGTACATGTAGAAGGAAAAACCTAGATTTTTTTTTTTACGCAATTCGTATTTAAAAGTCATCCACATATAATTGGTTGTTTGTCGTGAAAATCAACGCATAGACCCTGGATAATTAGCCACATTACACAACGGTACACGTACATGTACTTATAAAATCCGCCGTTGCATAATTGATTTTCCAGAAATCACATAATGTCGTGTATACAGGTATGCTTTATACGTTCTGTGAAACAAGCGGTTTCTCCTTAGTTTTACTAATTTGCTTATTGACGCCTTCGACTGAGCATAATTAGCATACGAGTATTAACATACACCACTAGGTCACAAACCACTTTACTAATTGTTAATCATTTGCATCCAATTATGAGGTACCAATGCATGGCTTACTACGGAAACTCCCTTTATTTCGTACTGTAACAGTTCTTATTTCCTTTTGAAAATATAAACTATTTATCAGTGTCTGTGACCTAATAATATACATATCTCACTAACTGAATAAACTCGGCATCCAAACTTATAAATGGACTGACATACAAAAGACTGGAGTTCGTATGTACCGTTTTACTGCATCTGATTTCCATCGTTACCCACCCTACAGTTTGCCCTAGGGTGTTTCCCAAAACAGGCTTGACACGAGTGTGCATATGGGCATGGTTTGTGGGTACACTGGCCCCGATTATTGAATGCAAAGCAGAACTTGACTGGCATTTTGCATGTGTTCTTATGAAAGGGCTGCAGATGTGTTTAAAAATTAATGCTTGTAGCAGCTTTAACTCTCAACTCTTCTACTGGTTTTTGCCATGGAAGATCAGGATTGCTTTCCTTGAGTTGGCGAAAACTTTCATCATAAATATGCCAAGCTTTATCCCCTAAAGTTTTTGTAATTCTCTTATTAAAAAAACCCAGTACTCGAGAAGATGAGAAGGTTAATCTTGATGTTTTTCAATATACACTGCCATGAATATCAAAAAGCCATCTGTCCATTGCTGGATAGACAATGGCACTTTGTTCTTTGAAGAACTCTGTTGGACAGTGATGGAACCTGCCGCAATATTTAAGGAGATTGGTTCCTCTTGCCGCTGCTTTATAAGACGGAGATCAATAAATTGTTCTCCCAGATTTTTACCTTTACCCTATAAGGAATGGTAGCAGCAAGAGGAATTCCATCAGTTAGACAAATTGAATCTGACTTATGAGGGGATGTTGCTGGCTCACCTGTATGCAATATATTGTTAACAAATTTTGCAATGTTTTGAGCCACTGATATAGAGTTCACAGCATCGCCTGATGAGTGAGTTTGTGAGTTGGCTCCTAACTGCACCTCCTCTTGATGGAATTCTGGGATCCCTTCCGCCACTGAGCATGGACTTTGCGCCATTTGCCCTAACTTTTTGAGAATAGCATTGGCCAGTTTATCATAGTCAACGTCCAGAACTGTGTTAGCACTTTGTTCAGTTAAACTGTCTGGCCCACCTTTTGTCTTCCACTAAGAAGATGTTGCCCTCGAGGCCACAAGGTCTTTCCTTTTAGGCATGTCTTGGATGAATTCTGAAAGACCGGTATGTGTTTTTAATGAACTTTAACAATGAAATTTACATTAAAAGGGAAAATTTGTCCCTTTTAACATGATTCATTATATCATAGAAAGAAATCTCAATGTTTAATTTTTATATCCATTTGTGGCAGCTATATCTTACTTGCACAACACAAGTCCTTAAATAACCTAAAAACAGACTTCTATATTTGAGTCAAATTGTAACCACCTTAAACAAGTCTTGTTTCCTTAACTTGACTTACCATAACCTCGAGACATGTCTAATGTAATTGCTGGCTTGTCATGACTTCAAAACAAGATTTAAATCCTTAAACGACTTGTCATAACCTAGAAACAAGTCTTGTATCCTTAAACTGATTTGTCATAAACTAGAAACAAGTCTTGCATCCTTAAACTGACTTGTCATAACCTAGAAACAAGTCTTGCATCCTTAAACTGATTTGTTATAACCTAGAAACAAGTCTTGCATCCTTATTCTGATTTGTCATAAACTAGAAACAAGTCTACATCCTTAAACTGACTTGGCATAACCTAGAAACAAGTCTTACATCCTTAAACTGACTTGTCTTGACTTAGAAACAAGTCACAGTCCTTAATTTTGACTTGCCATAACTTTAAAACAAGTCATAGCCTTAACTAAAACAAGTCATATTATAAACCCGACTTCTCAAAACCTTTGATGAAACAAGTCACTGAAATGCATTTTACATTTGACTTGTGATAAGTTAAAACACCAAAATTCTTTGAATCGACTTGAAACATCTCGAAACATTCCTTGAATCAATGTAAATCTCTTGACTTTCTTACCATTCTAGTCTAAAGTCCGACATAAAGGTTGACTAATAGCTTGATCCCATGGAAATTTCAATCATTTACACTAAGTTCCAAGACTTACTTAACATGCAATCATTAAGCTTATGCATTGAATGAAGCCCCCATTCATCATGATCCATGGGATAACAGAATACACATGTAGCTGTAAACATTTCACCACAAGCATATCGAATAGTATAAAGACTCATCCTTATGGTGTTCCATCCTATATACATACACACACACACACACACACAGAGATATATATATATATATATATATATATATATATATATACACACATACATATGCATATCATAGTCAACAACTCTGACTGAAATACTCTGTGGCTATATATGCTAAAAATTAAGAGATATTGGCCTTGATTTTCCAATTGCGTGGGATATAGCGTATTTAACGCTCTTCAAATATTTTAACATGGGTGCAGGGGAACTCCCAATACTCGAAACGCCCAGATGGACACCATCGGGCCCAAGGTACCGCAGGTCAGTCCAGAATCCTCTGTGTTTCCAAAAATTAATTCTGTCAGAATCTTATGTTAATTGTTCCAAACACTAATTTATTTTAAACACTTCCTCATTATAATTAATCGGCGATTTCTTTGGGTCTCTGCGCAATAATTGTCCTATCATAACGCCATATACACCTTGTCCAGATATTAAATAATTGGCAAAGGAGAAAATGTCTTGTGCTATCACATCAGCCGGTCTCCTCGTCGCGTCATTGCCGCCTATTAAAAAACAATTTAAAAATACATAGGCTAGGTGGATCAGGGAAACTGCTTAAATGGGGGAGAGTTCGCCAACATTTGTATTATCAATCCTCCCTGAGCACGGAAGTACACTGTCGTTTCATTCCGATCTAACCACAGGTTATCATATGTTGGATTTACCGAAAGAAACGGTTTTAAACGACGTATATAAGAATATCCGATTACGTCCACCACTAATGGATCCGCCATGGGTTTTTTTTTTACACTGGTCTGACAATCTAATTAAAATTAGATCCTTTGATCCGCTCATCTACTATCGCTACACCTTGTGTAGCGATAGTAGATGAGCAGATTAAAGGATCTAATTTTAATTAGATTGACTGGTCTGATTCTCTAATCAATCCGGATCGAACCGGTCCGCCGATTAGCCTGCACTGTGGCGATGGGAAATTCCCCTACGGATTTTTTTTCGTAAACGCGTCACTTATGATTCTATTTGCACATCGAAAGTTCATCCAAATATGCCCGCCTAAATCGTTCCGATAGTAGTCTATTCTATTGGAAGACACATGAAACGGGAGCCAATAAAATTTTCCTCTATAATAACATCAAAATTAATGCTTCCTTTCACTTGGACAGCTACAAACAAAGACATGATCACGTGACACTTAATCATTATTTCATTGGCTGCTGATGAGGGTGGATAAAAATATATCTCTGAATCAGCTAAAATGATTGGTTATGTACGGAAGCATATTAGGGCCGCAGCAGTGTCTTTTTTTTTAGTTTGCTATAACAAATTAATAATTTGTTATAACAGATTAATGATTTGTTATAACAGATTTGTAACACACAAGTTCTTTTCACCTTTTATTCACAGTTGTAGTGTAATGTGATCAATCAATGATGAATCAATGAATGAATCAATGACAGTGCTCCTATAAATATAAATAAATAAAAACACATTATAATTTGTTCTAGTGACTTAACCAATGTACAAGATTTGCTTGACCTCAATCATATATACAAACATATTTCCTTTGCAAGGATTCATATGTAGTACATGTATTATAAACATGCATAATTAGCAACATGAACAAATAGCAATTGCAAATACGCAAAGTTCACAAACCTAAACAAGGCACGCAATATCCGGCCCAAAAATTGGCCACCACGACAGGTCAAGGTCAACGTAATACATTGATCACCTACATTTAGACCTATTAATAAAATAAACACTGTAAATATACTGAAACACACATATAACTCAAACACCGTTGTGTCACCGAAGTACATGTATGTAAAACTCAATTATATTCTCCCATTAAGTATAAATAGAAAACATTAAGCTACAAACTAGTTCTCAATTCTATATGTCTGATTAAAGCAAATGCTAAATATTGAATTCTGCTTCCTAACAGCATTGTTTAGCAAAGAATCTCTTACAATACCTTGCACACGATATAGTGAATCTATGCACTCAAAATATTCACTGACAAATTATTGTGTACTTGAAAATGACAAATATATCACCAAAAACTTACACAACATCAGACACGTCTTTGTTGTTCTGTATCTCGTGCAAAAATACCGCCAATAGCAGGTTCTATTATTACACATACTGACCAATCACTGACCGTCTTCATAAGTGTGAAAAATATTACACGAAATTATTTTAACTCAACAAGAGATACTTTTACCCAAAATTAATAGAATATAATACTCTTCAAAGTCAATTATAATTAATTTTACAATACTAATCAGACACACAGAATACCAAAAATATCTAAGTAGTTGCAGAGTCTCAATGGCGCAGAGGTTAATGCCTATTGTCCATCACACGCGACCTTCTCTCGGCACCCGGTTCGAATCCCATCTGATACAACTTATTTCTTTTTTTTTTTTTTTTTTTTTTAAAAATGTTCTCCCCTTACAAATCTCCCAACTTTTTATCATTGCTTACCACAGCAATGGGAAAATTTACTTCAACTCTAAAAATATGTAAACATTGACATCAAAATAAATTTTAAAAATATATACAATATTTCTTTCTGCACAAGACACTCTAAACTATGTCTCTATTCTGACTTTGTTTAGTCCAAGAATCACTAAGGGTTGCGCTTAATGTAACACCAAGATTCACAATAGCATCACTAAGTTCCTTAAAGTTTGAATTCTGGACCGAAATCTGATTACAAGAGTTTGACGACACGACACTTTGCGGTAATTTAAACGGATTGGAATGTTTTCCAGCCGTTGTTCGTTTACTCCGGCGCGGCTGTTCTGGTTCAACGAACTCTTCGTCTGATTTGCGATGACTCGACGACTCCTCAGCCTGGATCACTTCTTGTATTTGTTCTGGAATGTAATCACTATCTGAATCCTCCGTCTCGGAATCATCACTACTAGCGGTCACTTTTTCACCGGTGTCTAAAATTTCCTTCCTAGTGACGTTTTTTATTGGACCAGATCCATCCGCGAGTTGAATAGAATACACATTATCACCAAGATATTTCACAACTTTATACGGAGTGGAACACCACGTGTCTTGTATCTTGTTGCGTCCAAGAACTCTGTTCTTCGTTAGAACTCGGGTTCCTATCGGAATAAATGAATCTGTAGACTTTTTGTTCCTCTGTTTGTTCCTTTGTTCAGCCGATTTCCTCAAGTTAGCGGATGAACACTCGTAGACTTCACACATCCTCTTTTTGTGGCTCTCTAACCAATCATCAAAGGATACAGGTACGTTAGCATCACTACTTGACGAATTCCTGGTTCCAAGGAGGAAGTCCACCGGTAAGACAGGTTCTCGACCAAAGAACAAGAAATGTGGAGAGTATCCCGTAGATGAGTGCACTGTGGAGTTGTATATATACACCAACTCTGGAAGATACTCCGGCCATCTCTGTTTTCTTTCAGGTGGTAACGTTTTTAAGCGATCATGCATGGTGCGATTGAATCGCTCACATTGGCCGTTGCCTTCAGGGTGATAAGGCGTTGTGCGTGATTTTTCTATATGATAAAAATTACACAGTTCTCGGACAACAGAACTTTCAAAGTTTCGTCCCTGGTCGCTATGTATACGTGCTGGAACGCCAAACTTGACAAACCAGTCTTTAACAAGGATTTTTGCCACATTTGTTGCTTTTTGATCATTGCAAGCTACAGCTTGCGTAAATTTGGTAAATATGTCCGTCATAATTAACACGTTTTCACGTCCATCTGACGACCTTTCCAACACTGTGAAATCAATAGCGAGAATTTCTAAGGGTTTGTATGCCATAAGATTGCTGACTGGGGGGTTAATGGCAGGAAGGGGAGCCTTCCCTATCAAACATCTCTCACAGGACTTGCACCATTTTTGAACATCTTGTAGCATGCTTGGCCAGAAACATCTTTTCTTTAGCAATGAATATGTCTTTTCAATGCCTTGGTGTCCCGCATGATTGTGAACACTCTGTAGAACTTTTTGTTTTAGAACTTCCGGAAGCAAAAGCTGATTCTGTTCTCCTGTTTCATCCTGAATTTTCCTGAATATCACAGAGTTCTCAAAAAATAGTCTGTCTCTTTGATTAAGTAGTTTCCTGACACTTTTGTGCTCCTGTTTCAATTCATAAACTGACGGTTTATCGTCTCGATCCATCCAATAACGCACTCTACTTAAGACCGGATCATGTTCCTGAAGTGCCGCAATGTCTGTTGGGATAAATTCAGGTAATGTAGCTGTCGCACACACGGAACGCAACTGAACGTTAGCTGCTTCTTCACCAATATAGTTCATGCTTCCCTTTAACACCTCCAATGATGTACTCTGCGTAATCCTGTTTAGTGTATCCACAACACTTTCTATCTCCGATGAAATAGGTCGTCGACTCAGAGCATCCGCATTTCGATTGACCCTTCCAGAACGGTATTTCACCGAGAAGTTGAACTGAGCCAATTCTCCGATCCAGCGCATTGTAGTTGCGTCGACACGCTGCTTGGCTTTGTGGATATAACTTAACGGATTATTGTCAGTATACACAATAAATTTCGATCCAAGAAGGTAGTCCCGAAATTTTTCGCTAACTGACCACTTGAGTGCTAATAATTCCAGTTTCATAGAACTATATTTCTCCATGTTTTTCTCTGCTTTTCTGAGTGATCTTGATGAGTAGGCAATCACTACTTTACCATTTGGTGTCTCTTGCGACAAAACGGCTCCAAGACCTTCAAGACTAGCGTCCGTCTCCAAGATGAATTCTCGAGTGAAATCAGGAAATCCCAACACTGGTGCAGACGTAAGTCTCTCTTTCAATGTTTCGAATGCCCGAGTACACTCTTCAGTCCATAGTGCTTGAAATTGTTCGGATTTCAGTTTGGTGTTTTTCGGTTTAGACAATAAAGAATGGAGAGGAGATGCGATACTGGCAAATCCCTGTACAAACTTACGATAATAACTAGCCAGTCCAAGGAATGAACGTAGTTGTTTTTCGGTGACTGGAATGGGCCATGATCGGATTACTGCTGTTTTATCTGGGTCGGTTGCAACACCGTTCTCGGACACAATATGTCCTAAGAACCTAACCTCCTTCTGGAAGAAATGACACTTTGACATTTTCACTTTAAGTCCATGTAACTTAAGTTTGGTAAACACTTTGTCCAGTCTAAGAATGTGTTCTTCTATAGTCCGTGAAAATACCAAAATGTCATCTAAATACAGTACAAGAATATCAAAGTTTTCATCACCGAGACACGCTTCCATCAGTCTTTGGAACGTTGCCGGACTGTTACACAAACCGAACGGCATTCTCACATACTCAAACAGTCCTCCAGTTCCTACTCGGAATGCGGTCTTTGGAATATCCTCAGTTTTGACGGCCACTTGATGATATCCTTGTATTAGATCTATGCTGCTGAAGTATTTGGCTCCATTCAACACATCTAATGCTTCTTCTATCCTCGGTAAAGGGTATGCATCCTTTATCGTTTTCGTATTGAGAGCTCTATAATCAACACAGAGTCTGATACTATTGTCCTTTTTTCTAACTATCACCACAGGCGATGCGTAAGGACTGATGCTCTTTCGGATTATTCCTTGATTTAGTAAGTTTTCTATGTGTTGTTTCACTTCCACTATCTGATTTGGTGGTATCCTACGATGAGGAATTTTTACTGGTTGATCGTCTGTCAAGGTAATAGGATGAGTGACAGTTTGTGTATATCCTAAGTCTTCGTCAGTTTTGGCGAAAACATCATGATGTTTGACAAACAGTTCACGTAGTTTATCCTTTTGTTCTGTTGTGAATGTTTCATGTCCCACATCCAAGTCAGATAAAATGTTTTCAACATCAAATGAATCTGTATAAGGCGACGTTGAAACTCTACGGATGTTGATTTCAGATTTCTCAATGTCAACAACATATTCATCCTCTGTGGATTTCAAAATATCAACAAGGTGTAACGTACCGATGCGACTTTTTGGTTGAATCCAAACGTCTTCATGCCCAATGTTTATTATCCTAACAGGAATTCTTCCATTGTCAACAACACCAAGAGTGTCTATCACCATGACGTTTCTCGGCAGAGATCCATTTTCTGCAGTGACAGCCTGTACAACTGCAGTGTAGGGTTCGTTCCGCTTGTTTTGTCTTGTAGATCCCATGACAACTTTCATCGAATTAGCGGGAATTCTAACACACTCTGTACCAGCAACTTTAACAAGTCCAATTTTTACAGAGTTTTCCTTGTCGGCTAAAGTTAAGACAGACATGACATTATTCCATACTGGGTTATCCATTAACGAACAAGAATGTTCTGAAGTTCTGATGTTCTTTAATACATTACATCCTAATATCACTTGAATAGCATTTGGGTCTTTTGTCACAGTTTCAACTAACATGCCCACGTTACTGAACACACTGTCTTGTATTTTTAGAGTCACTTCTATATATCCTAAATACGGAATTTGCTCCTGATTCGCGGCAGTAAGTCGTAAAAACTTGGTAGTGTCCATTATACTAGTTTTCTGTAGAAACTGATTATAAAATAGTTCTGAGACTGTTGACACCTCTGCTCCTGTATCCAATAAACAGTCAACACTATGTCCATTTATTTCCACTGATGTCACCGGACAGTCCCTGACTGCATTTTGAATTTTATTTTTAATGTTGTCTGTTGAGCCTTTGTCCTGACCCTCCACTAGACGGCTCGCTACTGTGGGGGATTTCCATTTGGGTCACTCTTCGGTTTGCTCTTTTTATTGGGACGACTGGGACAGTCACGAGCAAAGTGTCCTTTACCAGTACACGTATAACAAACAATGTCCTTGTTGTTCCCTTTGCCTCGTCCTCGTCCATTCGGGCTAGAATATGGGTTTTTTTTGGTTCACCTTCTCTAGTGTGTTTTGTAATGCGTTAATTTGTTCCTGTTGTTTTTCAAGCATAAGTTGTTGTTTTTGCAAAAGTTCCTTCCATGCGTCTGTGCGTTCTGTTGACACTGATGCTGAAGCACACACTTTCCGCTCTTTCGGGGGGTTGTCATCTACCCATTTCAACATACGCAAACGAAATTCTTGAAATGGAATAGGTCCTTTTTCAACTACGATCTTTCTAAGTTCTTGACCGACTGTTCTGTCTTTGATTCCATCTATGAAACGTTCGGTTATATTAATGTCCAAAATTTGCATTTTCTTGTCGACTCGTCTGTTGATTCGTTCCATCATCTGCAGTAGTACACGCGAGTAATTTTCAAGCGTTTCACTGTCTTTTTGATCCCGTTGGTAGAATTTCTGTAGTAATTGTGAAACAGTATCTTTAGTGACGAAAATTTGTTCTAAAATGTTTAAGATTTCCTCGCCGGTTTTCCGTTGCTCTATAGGAAGTAAACGGACTTCTGTTTTAGCACTACCAGCCAAATGGTCCATCACAAAATCTGCATGACCGTCTTTGGATGTTGTTGCTCTTACGTGTTCCCTCATTTCGGTTATCCAGTCGTTGACATCCGGATCTGTATCTTTCTCAGGACGTCCACTGAATTTTTGAAATTTCCTCTCACTTTTCACATACACAACTGGTGCAGGTTTCTCTCTAGACTCCTTCTCCTCGTAAGATTTTAATTTTTTCTGAAGTTGGTGCAACTCCTTCTTCATATCCAGATTTGCCTGATGTTCCTGTGTCTCCCTGGCTTCCAAGGCCTTAACTTTGTCAACGAGGCCTTGGATGAGCTGCTCCATGACTCGTCGAGTATTGCACACTGTCACACGAACACTAAATCGAAGTGAATCCTGTCCACGACGCCATTTGTAACACACAAGTTCTTTTCACCTTTTATTCACAGTTGTAGTGTAATGTGATCAATCAATGATGAATCAATGAATGAATCAATGACAGTGCTCCTATAAATATAAATAAATAAAAACACATTATAATTTGTTCTAGTGACTTAACCAATGTACAAGATTTGCTTGACCTCAATCATATATACAAACATATTTCCTTTGCAAGGATTCATATGTAGTACATGTATTATAAACATGCATAATTAGCAACATGAACAAATAGCAATTGCAAATACGCAAAGTTCACAAACCTAAACAAGGCACGCAATATCCGGCCCAAAAATTGGCCACCACGACAGGTCAAGGTCAACGTAATACATTGATCACCTACATTTAGACCTATTAATAAAATAAACACTGTAAATATACTGAAACACACATATAACTCAAACACCGTTGTGTCACCGAAGTACATGTATGTAAAACTCAATTATATTCTCCCATTAAGTATAAATAGAAAACATTAAGCTACAAACTAGTTCTCAATTCTATATGTCTGATTAAAGCAAATGCTAAATATTGAATTCTGCTTCCTAACAGCATTGTTTAGCAAAGAATCTCTTACAATACCTTGCACACGATATAGTGAATCTATGCACTCAAAATATTCACTGACAAATTATTGTGTACTTGAAAATGACAAATATATCACCAAAAACTTACACAACATCAGACACGTCTTTGTTGTTCTGTATCTCGTGCAAAAATACCGCCAATAGCAGGTTCTATTATTACACATACTGACCAATCACTGACCGTCTTCATAAGTGTGAAAAATATTACACGAAATTATTTTAACTCAACAAGAGATACTTTTACCCAAAATTAATAGAATATAATACTCTTCAAAGTCAATTATAATTAATTTTACAATACTAATCAGACACACAGAATACCAAAAATATCTAAGTAGTTGCAGAGTCTCAATGGCGCAGAGGTTAATGCCTATCGTCCATCACACGCGACCTTCTCTCGGCACCCGGTTCGAATCCCATCTGATACTACTTATTTCTTTTTTTTTTTTTTTTTTTTTTTTAAAAATGTTCTCCCCTTACAGATTAATAATTTGTTATAACAGATTATCAATTTGTTATAACAAATTACTAATCTGTTATAACAAATTATTATAACAAACTAAAAAAAAGACACTGCTGCGGCCCTAATATGCTTCCGTACTATTATGATCTCTTCTCGTTGATATTGATAATCTGTTAAATTTGTTATAACAGATTAATAATTTGTTATAACAGATTAGTAATTTGTTATAACAAATTGATAATCTGTTTTAACAAATTACTAATTTGTTATAACAAATTGATATGTTTTAACAAATTATGAATTTGTTATAACAGATTATTAATTTGTTATAACAAATTATTAATTTGTTATAACATTACTGCTTTGTTATAACAAACTAAAAAAAAGATATTGCTGCGGCCCTAATATGCATCCGGAGTTATGATTACTGATGACATAACGTGTAAAATAGATACATGTCCTTCTCTTGTGATCAAGAAACTAAACAAGATGATTACATAACACAGACTACATAACATGATACATGTATGCACAGCATATAGTCATGAGTAGACAAATTAGCCAAGTGTTAAAAATGATCACATAAAACATATAATTTGACAAATAATATTTCATTATCAGCGTCTAATGTACATCTCAAATGCTAAAACTATTTATCAGCGTCTAATGTACATCTCAAATGCTAAAACTAGTTATCAGCGTCTAATGTACATCTCAAATGCTAAAACTATTTATCAGCGTCTAATGTACATCTCAAATGCTAAAACTATTTATCAGTGTCTAGTCTAAAACTATTTATCAGCATCTAATGTACATTTCAAATGCTAAAACTATTTATCAGCGTCTAATGTACATCTCAAATGCTAAAACTATTTATCAGCATCTATTGTACATTTCAAATGCTAAAACTATTTATCAGCGTCTAATGTACATCTCAAATGCTAAAACTATTTTTCAGCGTCTAATGTACATCTCAAATGCTAAAACTATTTATCAGCATCTATTGTACATTTCAAATGCTAAAACTATTTATCAGCATCTATTGTACATTTCAAATGCTAAAAAATGGTTGGTTGTTTTACGTCCTATCGGGAATTTTTCACTCGTGTTGAAGCGTTACCAGCTACATGTATGTCGATGAAATATCTAGCGCTCAAAGTCGTAGCAGTGAGGGTTCTTTAACATGCCAACACCCACCGCCACACTGGATCTCTGTTTTTAAGGTCATATCTGACGTCTAATAAATACCGAGAGTTTGACGAAGGAGGTTTCAATACCCATGATCACGTCTTAGGTCTGACGCATGTTGAAAATAACTTAAACCTGGCAACTTACAGTTGTACTTGGAAGTTTGTAATTTACAGAACATGCGAGTAGTCAAAGACAGAAAAAATAATTCGGCAATTTCAAGGGGCACAAGTATACATATACATGTAGTTCTGCAAAAGAATTTTGAATGGTAGAGTTCATTATCTGCAGACCATGAAAGCACATTGAAGAGCTTTCGGTATCAATTCTGTCAAGGAATTCAGAATATGAATGAATTCCCCCGGGTTCCAATGGATTCTTCTTATCTATGTAAAGAAATCAATATATATTATACTTACTCCTTGCTCAATTCATCATCCGCTCCATATGTGTCCTGGGACGTTAAAATCCCAAGAGGATTTATGATAAATCAAGGAACCATTTTATAGTAATATTGTTGGTATACTATTGTTATAACAAATTGCTAATTTGTCATAACAAACTAAAAAAAGATACTGCTGCGGCCCTAATATGCTTCCGTACTATTAAGATCTCTTCTCGTTGATATTGATAATCTGTTAAATTTGTTATAACAGATTAATAATTTGTTATAACAGATTAGTAATTTGTTATAACAAATTGATAATCTGTTATAACAAATTACTAATTTGTTATTACAAATTGATAATATGTTTTAACAAATTATGAATTTGTTATAACAGATTATTAATTTGTATAACAAACTAAATAAAAGATATTGCTGCGGCATTTTGACACACTCATTTTTGAATTAATGCAATATCACATGAAACGGAATTCACTGCAGTTTCTAAATCATTGTAATTTAATGCAAATGCTAAAAAAGAAATTAAATTTATCTTAGATATATAGAGGAAGTGGTATTTGAAAAAGAACAAAGCGAAAGCGCATACATGCAAAGAAAAAACAACCAAAACAAGCTTTTGTGTTCAAGGTGTTCGTAACAAAGCAATACGCCT
Source organism: Ostrea edulis (assembly GCF_947568905.1). Lineage (NCBI taxonomy): Eukaryota > Metazoa > Mollusca > Bivalvia > Ostreida > Ostreidae > Ostrea > Ostrea edulis. The sequence continues at coordinate 60,657,525 of NC_079168.1, read as the reverse complement.
TAATTGTCAGCTATGGAACGCCACAACTGCCTTATGTGGATATTATTCATGCTATGATGATACTTTTTTCAATATATGATGATACTTTATCTTTATATGACGATACATTAACTTGTATCATGATATTTTAACATTACATGATGATACTTCGTCTTTGTATCATGATACTTCAGCATTACAAGCTGATACTTTACATTACATGATGATACTTTAACATTACAAGCTGATATTTTAACATTACAAGCTGATATTTTAACATTACATGCTGATACTTTAACATTACATGATGATACTTCGTCTTTGTATCATGATACTTCACCATTATATGATGATACTTCAGCATTACAAGCTGATACTTTACATTACATGATGATACTTTGACACTACACGATGATACTTTAACATTACATGCTGATACTTTATCATTACATGCTGATACTTTAACATTACATGCTGATACTTTGACATTACACGATGATACTTTAACATTACATGCTGATACTTTATCATTACATGCTGATACTTTACATTACAAGCTGATACTTTACATTACATGCTGATACTTTAACATTACATGCTGATACTTTACATTACATGATGATACTTTAACATTACATGCTGATACTTTACATTACATGATGATACTTTAACATTACATGCTGATACTTTACATTACATGCTGATACTTTAACATTACATGCTGATACTTTAACATTACATGCTGATACTTTAACATTACATGCTGATACTTTACATTACATGATGATACTTTGACATTACACGATGATACTTTAACATTACATGCTGATACTTTATCATTACATGCTGATACTTTACATTACAAGCTGATACTTTGACATTACACGATGATACTTTAACATTACATGCTGATACTTTATCATTACATGCTGATACTTTAACATTACATGCTGATACTTTAACATTACATGCTGATACTTTAACATTACACGCTGATACTTTAACATTACACGCTGATACTTTAACATTACACGATGATACTTTAACATTACATGTTGATACTTTAACATTACACGGTGATACTTTAACATTACATGTTGATACTTTAACATTACACGATGATACTTTAACATTACATGCTGATACTTTAACATTACATGATGATATTTTAACATTACATGCTGATACTTTACATTACATGATGATACTTTAACATTACATGCTGATACTTTAACATTACACGATGATACTTTAACATTACATGTTGATACTTTAACATTACACGATGATACTTTAACATCACACGATGGTACTTTAACATTACATGATGATACTTTGACATTACATGCTGATACTTTGACATTACGTGCTGATACTTTAATTCCTTGAGAGGGACGTTAAACAATATTCAATTAACCTTTAATATTACATGATGATACTTTAACATTACACGATGATACTTTAACATTACATTAACGGCAAACTGACAACTCAACTGTATGACAAACGGGATGATTTCAGCTTCTCCATCGTCAACTTCCCATATTTATGTAGCAATATTCCATTATCACGTGCATATGATGTTTATATATCTCAACTGATTCGATATGCAAGAGCTTGTTCTGCGTATAGTCAGTTTATAAATCGAGGTTTATAAATGGGTACAATCTATACTGTTAACAATATGTGACGGGCGTATCATGTGCCGTGGCGGTGCACTTTATTGACATGTTTGAATGGTGAGAATACAAGGGGAATTTGTTTAAAGGACATAACGCATGATTTCAAAGTTTCTTAGTTTTTAATTAAAATAAGTTCTTTATATGTCTAATAACAGAACTGATATATTTTAAAATTCAACCGAAGCTTATTTTACGAGTTTTAAGACAATGAAATTCAAATTCCGCGATATGCATATTTTTTTTTTTTACCGATTTTCCGCGCCATTGCGTGTGACGTCATATGCGCCCTTTCAATCGAGGAAGTATATGAAAACAGCTGGGAGCCATTTTGTAATTAGTGTGTAAAAACCGTTATAAACCGATTATCTCCTAATCTTATAAGTGTAATTGGTTGTTTATTGTGTGATTATGCCTTTATGTGCTGCATTCGGTTGCAACAGTCGACAGAAGAAGGGATCTGGGATAAGTTTTTTCACCTTTCCGAAGGATACCGTGAGGAAGAAGGCCTGGACGATTTTCTGCCGCCGTGAGGACTTCGAGCCCATGAAGAATAGCCGGTTGTGTTCGCTACATTTTTCCAAGGGCCAGCTAGATAGAGATCCAGAATGGCTACGCTGGAGCTAAAATCCGACTGCGAAGGGATGCTGTACCAGATATCCCTCTTGTAGTGCATCAATCTCAGGATGAAAATGTCACCCCATCAAAGCTACGCTTACGAGGAGCCTTTGCAAAACGCCAGAAGGCCGATGTAAGTTATTAGGCACATTTGTACTTAAATAATATTATGAATGATGAGGTGAATTTGGCGACAGATGGACCTCCTGAACTTGATTCGTCCCTACCAACTTCCCCAATGATGGATGAAGAACCACCTGCTATTGAACCTGCTACAGCTGATAACAAACCTGTTGGAACAGAACTTTCACAAGGAACCCAGGCATATCTTAGACCTCCACAGAGAACAAGGCGGATCCAGGTGTCACTTCCGTCCAACTCTGATGTACAGACTGTTTCTGTTGCTATCCAGTGTTCCAGTCTATCTGATGGAGTTCCACTTAAAGTGGCTGCTGGTTTAGTGGTGCCTGAAGCAGTACCTGAAGAGCTTGATAGTGAGGGTGAGGAAGAAGATCTACCTTATGAGCCTGACCCAGATTTTGACCCTTTGGAGGAGGCTGATGACGGGGAGTCCGATGAAGAGGAGCAACCCCATTCTTATCCATTGAGGATCAATGCCCCACCTGAAGAGGAACGACATTTCTTGGTCTCTGAAACAGCTCTGGTCAAGTTGTTGCAGGATTGTGTAGACTGTGGTCAGGTGTGCGAGACATCTATTCAGTACAGCAGAGGGACGATGATAGGGACTGTTTCTGTTTGCCCAAATGGACATTCTTCACAGTGGGAGAGCCAGAGATGTCATCATGGGATGCCATGGTATAATCTCCTCCTCGCGGGATCAGTTGTCTTCAGTGGCCTTAATGCGTCAAAGTATATTCGCTTCCTACGACACCTGAGAGTGCCAACAATATCTACTTCCACGTTCAACAGGATCCAATCAGCGTATATAGTCCCTGCAGTCCTGTTCACTTGGGATTTCCACCAAGCAGAGCTCTTGGACAGGTATCGGGGTAGGATCCTAACTCTGGGCGGTGATGCGAGATGTGACTCCAGGCTTCTCGGATAAGTTTGGATCCTACACATTGATGGACTTAGAGAGTGGAAAAGTGGTTGATTCCAATTAGTTCAGGTACATAGACATAGCATGTATATCATATGTACATGTCACAGTAAAATGAAATTAAAGTAAAACTAAATGAAAATAAGGAAAAATTGTATCATGTAAAGGTATTTGTAAATTCAACATTTGTATGTAAGTAGGTAGTTGCTTTTATTATCCTAAATTACAATTTACAGAGTAACGAAGTTGCTGGATCAACCCATATGGAGTTGGAGGGATTGAAGAGGGGGGCTCAGTCGAATGGACGAGGCTGGGATCAATGTGCAGACCCTTGTGACAGACAGGCATGGAATGGTAAAAAAGTACATGCGGACTCAACATGAGGACAAGAAGCACTACTTTGATGTCTGACATTTAGCTAAAGGTAATATTGAGAAGAAAAAAATGATATAAATAATTTATATCAGTTAGAAAAATATGAAATAACCAATATCACATTTCAATAAATTTTAAAAGAGGTGGGGTTGATATGGAGAGAAAAATTGGCATTTGTGTTAAAAACTGGAGTGGAAAGTCAAAGTGCCATTTGATTTTCAAATTAGTATTTCGTATTGTAGATAAATTAAGTAATTTTTGGTAAATATTATACAGGTGTTTCAAAGAAGCTGGAAGCTGTTGCAAAGAAGAAGGACTGTGGGAACATTCAACTCTGGGTGAAGAGTTCTGTCAACCATTGCTACTGAGTGGCAGCCTCCAGTGGAGATGATGGAATTCAGAAGGAAAGGAAGTGGTCTTCCTTGGTGGAACATATCACCAACAAGCATGACAACTGTCATCATGGAGTGTTATCCGAGAACCGACAATGGATTGGAGAAGGTAAATCTTCATAAAAATTCCCTTGTTTTACTTTTTTTTTTTTTTTAAATAAATTGATAGGAAGGACATAATTCATCGTTCAAAAGAATTATATAATTGACATGTAAAGTACTAAAACATAATTGACCATGACCAATCAAAGAGAGGTTACTGATATTTGTACATGTATGTATATTGATACTGGCTAAGTCCAACTTAATAAAAATTTTACAGGTTCCAGGGCCCACAAGCTCTTCAAAGAAGTTGTGGAGAGCAAGTTCCTTCTGAAGGACATTGGGAAATTATCTCCCCTACACCAAACATGCAGTTTAGAGGTGTTTCACAGTGTTGTTAACAGCTTTGCACCTAAGACGACACATTTTTTCTACCCAGGAATGATGGTCAGGTAATTTTCATCTTACAAGATACATTAAATAATAACAATCTAAGTTAAGAATTTTTTTACTTGATACACTGCAAATATAATTACTACATTATATACAGGTCTGTATATTGTTCATTATTCCGCAATTTTGGCACAGACTGATTGTGGCAGCTCTACATTTCAATGAGAATGGTCAGCGTCACCAGGCTGTGACTGGAGCTGGGGATCTCCAATTTAAGCTAAGAAGATGTTGCCCTCGAGGCCACAAGGTCTTTCCTTTTAGGCATGTCTTGGATGAATTCTGAAAGACCGGTATGTGTTTTTAATGAACTTTAACAATGAAATTTACATTAAAAGGGAAAATTTGTCCCTTTTAACATGATTCATTATATCATAGAAAGAAATCTCAATGTTTAATTTTTATATCCATTTGTGGCAGCTATATCTTACTTGCACAACACAAGTCCTTAAATAACCTAAAAACAGACTTCTATATTTGAGTCAAATTGTAACCACCTTAAACAAGTCTTGTTTCCTTAACTTGACTTACCATAACCTCGAGACATGTCTAATGTAATTGCTGGCTTGTCATGACTTCAAAACAAGATTTAAATCCTTAAACGACTTGTCATAACCTAGAAACAAGTCTTGTATCCTTAAACTGATTTGTCATAACCTAGAAACAAGTCTTGTATCCTTAAACTGATTTGTCATAAACTAGAAACAAGTCTTGCATCCTTAAACTGACTTGTCATAACCTAGAAACAAGTCTTGCATCCTTAAACTGATTTGTTATAACCTAGAAACAAGTCTTGCATCCTTATTCTGATTTGTCATAAACTAGAAACAAGTCTACATCCTTAAACTGACTTGGCATAACCTAGAAACAAGTCTTACATCCTTAAACTGACTTGTCTTGACTTAGAAACAAGTCACAGTCCTTAATTTTGACTTGCCATAACTTTAAAACAAGTCATAGCCTTAACTAAAACAAGTCATATTATAAACCCGACTTCTCAAAACCTTTGATGAAACAAGTCACTGAAATGCATTTTACATTTGACTTGTGATAAGTTAAAACACCAAAATTCTTTGAATCGACTTGAAACATCTCGAAACATTCCTTGAATCAATGTAAATCTCTTGACTTTCTTACCATTCTAGTCTAAAGTCCGACATAAAGGTTGACTAATAGCTTGATCCCATGGAAATTTCAATCATTTACACTAGGTTCCAAGACTTACTTAACATGCAATCATTAAGCTTATGCATTGAATGAAGCCCCCATTCATCATGATCCATGGGATAACAGAATACACATGTAGCTGTAAACATTTCACCACAAGCATATCGAATAGTATAAAGACTCATCCTTATGGTGTTCCATCCTATATACATACACACACACACACACACACAGAGATAGATATATATATATATATATATATATATATATATATATATATATATATACACACACACACATACATATGCATATCATAGTCAACAACTCTGACTGAAATACTCTGTGGCTATATATGCTATAAATTAAGAGATATTGGCCTTGATTTTCCAATTGCGTGGGATATAGCGTATTTAACGCTCTTCAAATATTTTAACATGGGTGCAGGGGAACTCCCAATACTCGAAACGCCCAGATGGACACCATCGGGCCCAAGGTACCGCAGGTCAGTCCAGAATCCTCTGTGTTTCCAAAAATTAATTCTGTCAGAATCTTATGTTAATTGTTCCAAACACTAATTTATTTTAAACACTTCCTCATTATAATTAATCGGCGATTTCTTTGGGTCTCTGCGCAATAATTGTCCTATCATAACGCCATATACACCTTGTCCAGATATTAAATAATTGGCAAAGGAGAAAATGTCTTGTGCTATCACATCAGCCGGTCTCCTCGTCGCGTCATTGCCGCCTATTAAAAAACAATTTAAAAATACATAGGCTAGGTGGATCAGGGAAACTGCTTAAATGGGGGAGAGTTCGCCAACATTTGTATTATCAATCCTCCCTGAGCACGGAAGTACACTGTCGTTTCATTCCGATCTAACCACAGGTTATCATATGTTGGATTTACCGAAAGAAACGGTTTTAAACGACGTATATAAGAATATCCGATTACGTCCACCACTAATGGATCCGCCATGGGTTTTTTTTTTACACTGGTCTGACAATCTAATTAAAATTAGATCCTTTGATCCGCTCATCTACTATCGCTACACCTTGTGTAGCGATAGTAGATGAGCAGATTAAAGGATCTAATTTTAATTAGATTGACTGGTCTGATTCTCTAATCAATCCGGATCGAACCGGTCCGCCGATTAGCCTGCACTGTGGCGATGGGAAATTCCCCTACGGATTTTTTTTCGTAAACGCGTCACTTATGATTCTATTTGCACATCGAAAGTTCATCCAAATATGCCCGCCTAAATCGTTCCGATAGTAGTCTATTCTATTGGAAGACACATGAAACGGGAGCCAATAAAATTTTCCTCTATAATAACATCAAAATTAATGCTTCCTTTCACTTGGACAGCTACAAACAAAGACATGATCACGTGACACTTAATCATTATTTCATTGGCTGCTGATGAGGGTGGATAAAAATATATCTCTGAATCAGCTAAAATGATTGGTTATGTACGGAAGCATATTAGGGCCGCAGCAGTGTCTTTTTTTTTAGTTTGCTATAACAAATTAATAATTTGTTATAACAGATTAATGATTTGTTATAACAGATTTGTAACACACAAGTTCTTTTCACCTTTTATTCACAGTTGTAGTGTAATGTGATCAATCAATGATGAATCAATGAATGAATCAATGACAGTGCTCCTATAAATATAAATAAATAAAAACACATTATAATTTGTTCTAGTGACTTAACCAATGTACAAGATTTGCTTGACCTCAATCATATATACAAACATATTTCCTTTGCAAGGATTCATATGTAGTACATGTATTATAAACATGCATAATTAGCAACATGAACAAATAGCAATTGCAAATACGCAAAGTTCACAAACCTAAACAAGGCACGCAATATCCGGCCCAAAAATTGGCCACCACGACAGGTCAAGGTCAACGTAATACATTGATCACCTACATTTAGACCTATTAATAAAATAAACACTGTAAATATACTGAAACACACATATAACTCAAACACCGTTGTGTCACCGAAGTACATGTATGTAAAACTCAATTATATTCTCCCATTAAGTATAAATAGAAAACATTAAGCTACAAACTAGTTCTCAATTCTATATGTCTGATTAAAGCAAATGCTAAATATTGAATTCTGCTTCCTAACAGCATTGTTTAGCAAAGAATCTCTTACAATACCTTGCACACGATATAGTGAATCTATGCACTCAAAATATTCACTGACAAATTATTGTGTACTTGAAAATGACAAATATATCACCAAAAACTTACACAACATCAGACACGTCTTTGTTGTTCTGTATCTCGTGCAAAAATACCGCCAATAGCAGGTTCTATTATTACACATACTGACCAATCACTGACCGTCTTCATAAGTGTGAAAAATATTACACGAAATTATTTTAACTCAACAAGAGATACTTTTACCCAAAATTAATAGAATATAATACTCTTCAAAGTCAATTATAATTAATTTTACAATACTAATCAGACACACAGAATACCAAAAATATCTAAGTAGTTGCAGAGTCTCAATGGCGCAGAGGTTAATGCCTATTGTCCATCACACGCGACCTTCTCTCGGCACCCGGTTCGAATCCCATCTGATACAACTTATTTCTTTTTTTTTTTTTTTTTTTTTTAAAAATGTTCTCCCCTTACAAATCTCCCAACTTTTTATCATTGCTTACCACAGCAATGGGAAAATTTACTTCAACTCTAAAAATATGTAAACATTGACATCAAAATAAATTTTAAAAATATATACAATATTTCTTTCTGCACAAGACACTCTAAACTATGTCTCTATTCTGACTTTGTTTAGTCCAAGAATCACTAAGGGTTGCGCTTAATGTAACACCAAGATTCACAATAGCATCACTAAGTTCCTTAAAGTTTGAATTCTGGACCGAAATCTGATTACAAGAGTTTGACGACACGACACTTTGCGGTAATTTAAACGGATTGGAATGTTTTCCAGCCGTTGTTCGTTTACTCCGGCGCGGCTGTTCTGGTTCAACGAACTCTTCGTCTGATTTGCGATGACTCGACGACTCCTCAGCCTGGATCACTTCTTGTATTTGTTCTGGAATGTAATCACTATCTGAATCCTCCGTCTCGGAATCATCACTACTAGCGGTCACTTTTTCACCGGTGTCTAAAATTTCCTTCCTAGTGACGTTTTTTATTGGACCAGATCCATCCGCGAGTTGAATAGAATACACATTATCACCAAGATATTTCACAACTTTATACGGAGTGGAACACCACGTGTCTTGTATCTTGTTGCGTCCAAGAACTCTGTTCTTCGTTAGAACTCGGGTTCCTATCGGAATAAATGAATCTGTAGACTTTTTGTTCCTCTGTTTGTTCCTTTGTTCAGCCGATTTCCTCAAGTTAGCGGATGAACACTCGTAGACTTCACACATCCTCTTTTTGTGGCTCTCTAACCAATCATCAAAGGATACAGGTACGTTAGCATCACTACTTGACGAATTCCTGGTTCCAAGGAGGAAGTCCACCGGTAAGACAGGTTCTCGACCAAAGAACAAGAAATGTGGAGAGTATCCCGTAGATGAGTGCACTGTGGAGTTGTATATATACACCAACTCTGGAAGATACTCCGGCCATCTCTGTTTTCTTTCAGGTGGTAACGTTTTTAAGCGATCATGCATGGTGCGATTGAATCGCTCACATTGGCCGTTGCCTTCAGGGTGATAAGGCGTTGTGCGTGATTTTTCTATATGATAAAAATTACACAGTTCTCGGACAACAGAACTTTCAAAGTTTCGTCCCTGGTCGCTATGTATACGTGCTGGAACGCCAAACTTGACAAACCAGTCTTTAACAAGGATTTTTGCCACATTTGTTGCTTTTTGATCATTGCAAGCTACAGCTTGCGTAAATTTGGTAAATATGTCCGTCATAATTAACACGTTTTCACGTCCATCTGACGACCTTTCCAACACTGTGAAATCAATAGCGAGAATTTCTAAGGGTTTGTATGCCATAAGATTGCTGACTGGGGGGTTAATGGCAGGAAGGGGAGCCTTCCCTATCAAACATCTCTCACAGGACTTGCACCATTTTTGAACATCTTGTAGCATGCTTGGCCAGAAACATCTTTTCTTTAGCAATGAATATGTCTTTTCAATGCCTTGGTGTCCCGCATGATTGTGAACACTCTGTAGAACTTTTTGTTTTAGAACTTCCGGAAGCAAAAGCTGATTCTGTTCTCCTGTTTCATCCTGAATTTTCCTGAATATCACAGAGTTCTCAAAAAATAGTCTGTCTCTTTGATTAAGTAGTTTCCTGACACTTTTGTGCTCCTGTTTCAATTCATAAACTGACGGTTTATCGTCTCGATCCATCCAATAACGCACTCTACTTAAGACCGGATCATGTTCCTGAAGTGCCGCAATGTCTGTTGGGATAAATTCAGGTAATGTAGCTGTCGCACACACGGAACGCAACTGAACGTTAGCTGCTTCTTCACCAATATAGTTCATGCTTCCCTTTAACACCTCCAATGATGTACTCTGCGTAATCCTGTTTAGTGTATCCACAACACTTTCTATCTCCGATGAAATAGGTCGTCGACTCAGAGCATCCGCATTTCGATTGACCCTTCCAGAACGGTATTTCACCGAGAAGTTGAACTGAGCCAATTCTCCGATCCAGCGCATTGTAGTTGCGTCGACACGCTGCTTGGCTTTGTGGATATAACTTAACGGATTATTGTCAGTATACACAATAAATTTCGATCCAAGAAGGTAGTCCCGAAATTTTTCGCTAACTGACCACTTGAGTGCTAATAATTCCAGTTTCATAGAACTATATTTCTCCATGTTTTTCTCTGCTTTTCTGAGTGATCTTGATGAGTAGGCAATCACTACTTTACCATTTGGTGTCTCTTGCGACAAAACGGCTCCAAGACCTTCAAGACTAGCGTCCGTCTCCAAGATGAATTCTCGAGTGAAATCAGGAAATCCCAACACTGGTGCAGACGTAAGTCTCTCTTTCAATGTTTCGAATGCCCGAGTACACTCTTCAGTCCATAGTGCTTGAAATTGTTCGGATTTCAGTTTGGTGTTTTTCGGTTTAGACAATAAAGAATGGAGAGGAGATGCGATACTGGCAAATCCCTGTACAAACTTACGATAATAACTAGCCAGTCCAAGGAATGAACGTAGTTGTTTTTCGGTGACTGGAATGGGCCATGATCGGATTACTGCTGTTTTATCTGGGTCGGTTGCAACACCGTTCTCGGACACAATATGTCCTAAGAACCTAACCTCCTTCTGGAAGAAATGACACTTTGACATTTTCACTTTAAGTCCATGTAACTTAAGTTTGGTAAACACTTTGTCCAGTCTAAGAATGTGTTCTTCTATAGTCCGTGAAAATACCAAAATGTCATCTAAATACAGTACAAGAATATCAAAGTTTTCATCACCGAGACACGCTTCCATCAGTCTTTGGAACGTTGCCGGACTGTTACACAAACCGAACGGCATTCTCACATACTCAAACAGTCCTCCAGTTCCTACTCGGAATGCGGTCTTTGGAATATCCTCAGTTTTGACGGCCACTTGATGATATCCTTGTATTAGATCTATGCTGCTGAAGTATTTGGCTCCATTCAACACATCTAATGCTTCTTCTATCCTCGGTAAAGGGTATGCATCCTTTATCGTTTTCGTATTGAGAGCTCTATAATCAACACAGAGTCTGATACTATTGTCCTTTTTTCTAACTATCACCACAGGCGATGCGTAAGGACTGATGCTCTTTCGGATTATTCCTTGATTTAGTAAGTTTTCTATGTGTTGTTTCACTTCCACTATCTGATTTGGTGGTATCCTACGATGAGGAATTTTTACTGGTTGATCGTCTGTCAAGGTAATAGGATGAGTGACAGTTTGTGTATATCCTAAGTCTTCGTCAGTTTTGGCGAAAACATCATGATGTTTGACAAACAGTTCACGTAGTTTATCCTTTTGTTCTGTTGTGAATGTTTCATGTCCCACATCCAAGTCAGATAAAATGTTTTCAACATCAAATGAATCTGTATAAGGCGACGTTGAAACTCTACGGATGTTGATTTCAGATTTCTCAATGTCAACAACATATTCATCCTCTGTGGATTTCAAAATATCAACAAGGTGTAACGTACCGATGCGACTTTTTGGTTGAATCCAAACGTCTTCATGCCCAATGTTTATTATCCTAACAGGAATTCTTCCATTGTCAACAACACCAAGAGTGTCTATCACCATGACGTTTCTCGGCAGAGATCCATTTTCTGCAGTGACAGCCTGTACAACTGCAGTGTAGGGTTCGTTCCGCTTGTTTTGTCTTGTAGATCCCATGACAACTTTCATCGAATTAGCGGGAATTCTAACACACTCTGTACCAGCAACTTTAACAAGTCCAATTTTTACAGAGTTTTCCTTGTCGGCTAAAGTTAAGACAGACATGACATTATTCCATACTGGGTTATCCATTAACGAACAAGAATGTTCTGAAGTTCTGATGTTCTTTAATACATTACATCCTAATATCACTTGAATAGCATTTGGGTCTTTTGTCACAGTTTCAACTAACATGCCCACGTTACTGAACACACTGTCTTGTATTTTTAGAGTCACTTCTATATATCCTAAATACGGAATTTGCTCCTGATTCGCGGCAGTAAGTCGTAAAAACTTGGTAGTGTCCATTATACTAGTTTTCTGTAGAAACTGATTATAAAATAGTTCTGAGACTGTTGACACCTCTGCTCCTGTATCCAATAAACAGTCAACACTATGTCCATTTATTTCCACTGATGTCACCGGACAGTCCCTGACTGCATTTTGAATTTTATTTTTAATGTTGTCTGTTGAGCCTTTGTCCTGACCCTCCACTAGACGGCTCGCTACTGTGGGGGATTTCCATTTGGGTCACTCTTCGGTTTGCTCTTTTTATTGGGACGACTGGGACAGTCACGAGCAAAGTGTCCTTTACCAGTACACGTATAACAAACAATGTCCTTGTTGTTCCCTTTGCCTCGTCCTCGTCCATTCGGGCTAGAATATGGTTTTTTTTCGTTCACCTTCTCTAGTGTGTTTTGTAATGCGTTAATTTGTTCCTGTTGTTTTTCAAGCATAAGTTGTTGTTTTTGCAAAAGTTCCTTCCATGCGTCTGTGCGTTCTGTTGACACTGATGCTGAAGCACACACTTTCCGCTCTTTCGGGGGGTTGTCATCTACCCATTTCAACATACGCAAACGAAATTCTTGAAATGGAATAGGTCCTTTTTCAACTACGATCTTTCTAAGTTCTTGACCGACTGTTCTGTCTTTGATTCCATCTATGAAACGTTCGGTTATATTAATGTCCAAAATTTGCATTTTCTTGTCGACTCGTCTGTTGATTCGTTCCATCATCTGCAGTAGTACACGCGAGTAATTTTCAAGCGTTTCACTGTCTTTTTGATCCCGTTGGTAGAATTTCTGTAGTAATTGTGAAACAGTATCTTTAGTGACGAAAATTTGTTCTAAAATGTTTAAGATTTCCTCGCCGGTTTTCCGTTGCTCTATAGGAAGTAAACGGACTTCTGTTTTAGCACTACCAGCCAAATGGTCCATCACAAAATCTGCATGACCGTCTTTGGATGTTGTTGCTCTTACGTGTTCCCTCATTTCGGTTATCCAGTCGTTGACATCCGGATCTGTATCTTTCTCAGGACGTCCACTGAATTTTTGAAATTTCCTCTCACTTTTCACATACACAACTGGTGCAGGTTTCTCTCTAGACTCCTTCTCCTCGTAAGATTTTAATTTTTTCTGAAGTTGGTGCAACTCCTTCTTCATATCCAGATTTGCCTGATGTTCCTGTGTCTCCCTGGCTTCCAAGGCCTTAACTTTGTCAACGAGGCCTTGGATGAGCTGCTCCATGACTCGTCGAGTATTGCACACTGTCACACGAACACTAAATCGAAGTGAATCCTGTCCACGACGCCATTTGTAACACACAAGTTCTTTTCACCTTTTATTCACAGTTGTAGTGTAATGTGATCAATCAATGATGAATCAATGAATGAATCAATGACAGTGCTCCTATAAATATAAATAAATAAAAACACATTATAATTTGTTCTAGTGACTTAACCAATGTACAAGATTTGCTTGACCTCAATCATATATACAAACATATTTCCTTTGCAAGGATTCATATGTAGTACATGTATTATAAACATGCATAATTAGCAACATGAACAAATAGCAATTGCAAATACGCAAAGTTCACAAACCTAAACAAGGCACGCAATATCCGGCCCAAAAATTGGCCACCACGACAGGTCAAGGTCAACGTAATACATTGATCACCTACATTTAGACCTATTAATAAAATAAACACTGTAAATATACTGAAACACACATATAACTCAAACACCGTTGTGTCACCGAAGTACATGTATGTAAAACTCAATTATATTCTCCCATTAAGTATAAATAGAAAACATTAAGCTACAAACTAGTTCTCAATTCTATATGTCTGATTAAAGCAAATGCTAAATATTGAATTCTGCTTCCTAACAGCATTGTTTAGCAAAGAATCTCTTACAATACCTTGCACACGATATAGTGAATCTATGCACTCAAAATATTCACTGACAAATTATTGTGTACTTGAAAATGACAAATATATCACCAAAAACTTACACAACATCAGACACGTCTTTGTTGTTCTGTATCTCGTGCAAAAATACCGCCAATAGCAGGTTCTATTATTACACATACTGACCAATCACTGACCGTCTTCATAAGTGTGAAAAATATTACACGAAATTATTTTAACTCAACAAGAGATACTTTTACCCAAAATTAATAGAATATAATACTCTTCAAAGTCAATTATAATTAATTTTACAATACTAATCAGACACACAGAATACCAAAAATATCTAAGTAGTTGCAGAGTCTCAATGGCGCAGAGGTTAATGCCTATCGTCCATCACACGCGACCTTCTCTCGGCACCCGGTTCGAATCCCATCTGATACTACTTATTTCTTTTTTTTTTTTTTTTTTTTTTTTAAAAATGTTCTCCCCTTACAGATTAATAATTTGTTATAACAGATTATCAATTTGTTATAACAAATTACTAATCTGTTATAACAAATTATTATAACAAACTAAAAAAAAAGACACTGCTGCGGCCCTAATATGCTTCCGTACTATTATGATCTCTTCTCGTTGATATTGATAATCTGTTAAATTTGTTATAACAGATTAATAATTTGTTATAACAGATTAGTAATTTGTTATAACAAATTGATAATCTGTTTTAACAAATTACTAATTTGTTATAACAAATTGATATGTTTTAACAAATTATGAATTTGTTATAACAGATTATTAATTTGTTATAACAAATTATTAATTTGTTATAACATTACTACTTTGTTATAACAAACTAAAAAAAAGATATTGCTGCGGCCCTAATATGCATCCGGAGTTATGATTACTGATGACATAACGTGTAAAATAGATACATGTCCTTCTCTTGTGATCAAGAAACTAAACAAGATGATTACATAACACAGACTACATAACATGATACATGTATGCACAGCATATAGTCATGAGTAGACAAATTAGCCAAGTGTTAAAAATGATCACATAAAACATATAATTTGACAAATAATATTTCATTATCAGCGTCTAATGTACATCTCAAATGCTAAAACTATTTATCAGCGTCTAATGTACATCTCAAATGCTAAAACTAGTTATCAGCGTCTAATGTACATCTCAAATGCTAAAACTATTTATCAGCGTCTAATGTACATCTCAAATGCTAAAACTATTTATCAGTGTCTAGTCTAAAACTATTTATCAGCATCTAATGTACATTTCAAATGCTAAAACTATTTATCAGCGTCTAATGTACATCTCAAATGCTAAAACTATTTATCAGCATCTATTGTACATTTCAAATGCTAAAACTATTTATCAGCGTCTAATGTACATCTCAAATGCTAAAACTATTTTTCAGCGTCTAATGTACATCTCAAATGCTAAAACTATTTATCAGCATCTATTGTACATTTCAAATGCTAAAACTATTTATCAGCATCTATTGTACATTTCAAATGCTAAAAAATGGTTGGTTGTTTTACGTCCTATCGGGAATTTTTCACTCGTGTTGAAGCGTTACCAGCTACATGTATGTCGATGAAATATCTAGCGCTCAAAGTCGTAGCAGTGAGGGTTCTTTAACATGCCAACACCCACCGCCACACTGGATCTCTGTTTTTAAGGTCATATCTGACGTCTAATAAATACCGAGAGTTTGACGAAGGAGGTTTCAATACCCATGATCACGTCTTAGGTCTGACGCATGTTGAAAATAACTTAAACCTGGCAACTTACAGTTGTACTTGGAAGTTTGTAATTTACAGAACATGCGAGTAGTCAAAGACAGAAAAAATAATTCGGCAATTTCAAGGGGCACAAGTATACATATACATGTAGTTCTGCAAAAGAATTTTGAATGGTAGAGTTCATTATCTGCAGACCATGAAAGCACATTGAAGAGCTTTCGGTATCAATTCTGTCAAGGAATTCAGAATATGAATGAATTCCCCCGGGTTCCAATGGATTCTTCTTATCTATGTAAAGAAATCAATATATATTATACTTACTCCTTGCTCAATTCATCATCCGCTCCATATGTGTCCTGGGACGTTAAAATCCCAAGAGGATTTATGATAAATCAAGGAACCATTTTATAGTAATATTGTTGGTATACTATTGTTATAACAAATTGCTAATTTGTCATAACAAACTAAAAAAAGATACTGCTGCGGCCCTAATATGCTTCCGTACTATTAAGATCTCTTCTCGTTGATATTGATAATCTGTTAAATTTGTTATAACAGATTAATAATTTGTTATAACAGATTAGTAATTTGTTATAACAAATTGATAATCTGTTATAACAAATTACTAATTTGTTATTACAAATTGATAATATGTTTTAACAAATTATGAATTTGTTATAACAGATTATTAATTTGTATAACAAACTAAATAAAAGATATTGCTGCGGCATTTTGACACACTCATTTTTGAATTAATGCAATATCACATGAAACGGAATTCACTGCAGTTTCTAAATCATTGTAATTTAATGCAAATGCTAAAAAAGAAATTAAATTTATCTTAGATATATAGAGGAAGTGGTATTTGAAAAAGAACAAAGCGAAAGCGCATACATGCAAAGAAAAAACAACCAAAACAAGCTTTTGTGTTCAAGGTGTTCGTAACAAAGCAATACGCCTTAATTGTCAGCTATGGAACGCCACAACTGCCTTATGTGGATATTATTCATGCTATGATGATACTTTTTTCAATATATGATGATACTTTATCTTTATATGACGATACATTAACTTGTATCATGATATTTTAACATTACATGATGATACTTCGTCTTTGTATCATGATACTTCAGCATTACAAGCTGATACTTTACATTACATGATGATACTTTAACATTACAAGCTGATATTTTAACATTACAAGCTGATATTTTAACATTACATGCTGATACTTTAACATTACATGATGATACTTCGTCTTTGTATCATGATACTTCACCATTATATGATGATACTTCAGCATTACAAGCTGATACTTTACATTACATGATGATACTTTGACACTACACGATGATACTTTAACATTACATGCTGATACTTTATCATAACATGCTGATACTTTAACATTACATGCTGATACTTTGACATTACACGATGATACTTTAACATTACATGCTGATACTTTATCATTACATGCTGATACTTTACATTACAAGCTGATACTTTACATTACATGCTGATACTTTAACATTACATGCTGATACTTTACATTACATGATGATACTTTAACATTACATGCTGATACTTTACATTACATGATGATACTTTAACATTACATGCTGATACTTTACATTACATGCTGATACTTTAACATTACATGCTGATACTTTATCATTACATGCTGATACTTTACATTACAAGCTGATACTTTACATTACATGCTGATACTTTAACATTACATGCTGATACTTTACATTACATGATGATACTTTAACATTACATGCTGATACTTTACATTACATGATGATACTTTAACATTACATGCTGATACTTTACATTACATGCTGATACTTTAACATTACATGCTGATACTTTAACATTACATGCTGATACTTTAACATTACATGCTGATACTTTACATTACATGATGATACTTTGACATTACACGATGATACTTTAACATTACATGCTGATACTTTATCATTACATGCTGATACTTTACATTACAAGCTGATACTTTGACATTACACGATGATACTTTAACATTACATGCTGATACTTTATCATTACATGCTGATACTTTAACATTACATGCTGATACTTTAACATTACATGCTGATACTTTAACATTACACGCTGATACTTTAACATTACACGATGATACTTTAACATTACATGTTGATACTTTAACATTACACGGTGATACTTTAACATTACATGTTGATACTTTAACATTACACGATGATACTTTAACATTACATGCTGATACTTTAACATTACATGATGATATTTTAACATTACATGCTGATACTTTACATTACATGATGATACTTTAACATTACATGCTGATACTTTAACATTAC
This sequence comes from Ostrea edulis, assembly GCF_947568905.1. Classification (NCBI taxonomy): domain Eukaryota; kingdom Metazoa; phylum Mollusca; class Bivalvia; order Ostreida; family Ostreidae; genus Ostrea; species Ostrea edulis. The sequence continues at coordinate 60,639,029 of NC_079168.1, read as the reverse complement.
ACGATGATACTTTAACATTACATGTTGATACTTTAACATTACACGATGATACTTTAACATCACACGATGGTACTTTAACATTACATGATGATACTTTGACATTACATGCTGATACTTTGACATTACGTGCTGATACTTTAATTCCTTGAGAGGGACGTTAAACAATATTCAATTAATCTTTAATATTATATGATGATACTTTAACATTACACGATGATACTTTAACATTACATTAACGGCAAACTGACAACTCAACTGTATGACAAACGGGATGATTTCAGCTTCTCCATCGTCAACTTCCCATATTTATGTAGCAATATTCCATTATCACGTGCATATGATGTTTATATATCTCAACTGATTCGATATGCAAGAGCTTGTTCTGCGTATAGTCAGTTTATAAATCGAGGTAAGCTACTGACAAACAAGTTGATGGTACAGGGGTTTCAACAGTCTCGATTGAAGTCAGCATTTCACAAATGCTATGGTCGTTATAACGATCTAGTTCGTCAATTCAACCTATCATTGGGCCAAATGCTGTCTGACGTGTTTCATACCGATTGTTAAGCCGTTCTTGGTACACTGATTTTGACTGCGGATAACTCCGTTTACCTGATCAGGATATAGGGCTCACGGCGGGTGTGACCGGTCAACAGGGGATACTTACTCCTCCTAGGCACCTGATCCCACCTCTGGTGTGTTTAGGGGTCCGTGTTTGCCCAACTATCTATTTTGTATTGCTTATAGGAGTTATGAGATTGATCACTGTTCGTTATCTTCACCTTGCATGATGATACTTAAACATTACACGATGATACTTAAACATTACATGCTGATACTTTAATATTACACGATGATACTTAAACATTACATGCTGATACTTTAATATTATATGATGATACTTAAACATTACATGCTGATACTTTAATATTACACGATGATACTTAAACATTACATGCTGATACTTTAATATTACACGATGATACTTAAACATCACATGCTGATACTTTAATATTACACGATGATACTTAAACATTACATGCTGATACTTTAATATTACACGATGATACTTAAACATTACATGCTGATACTTTAATATTACACGATGATACTTAAACATCACATGCTGATACTTTAATATTACACGATGATACTTAAACATTACATGCTGATACTTTAATATTACACGATGATACTTAAACATTACATGCTGATACTTTAATATTACACGATGATACTTAAACATTACATGCTGATACTTTAATATTACATGATGATACTTAAACATTACATGCTGATACTTTAATATTACATGATGATACTTTAACATTATATGCTGATACTTTAATATTACATGCTGATATTACATTACATGATGGTACTTTATCATTATGTGTTGGTTCTAAAAATAGATTAAGCATCGGGAAAGTGATACGCTCTTCATCAAGGTCAAGAATGAATATAATACCTAATTCATACAGACTTTAAAAAATATTAATTCTTCACCAATAGTAATATTTGGATTATATAACAAATATGCCCCACCCACCTCCAATAAATCTGGGTTGGATTCACCTTTATATCAAAAATTTGATTGTAAATATGACCAACAGCTTTTGGACAGATGAGTTTCAGAGCTGGTCAAGAATGAATTCTGGAAAAAATCCATTTCATTCTTTGGCTCAGGTGAGCTAAATATTTCACATTAAAGTTTAAAATTATTTCTGAATGCAGGGGATGATCACGATCAGGCACGAAGCATCGTTTTTAAACATAAATCGGGGGAGGGCAATAAAAATTGACATGGGATTCGCCAAAAATATTCAGATGTAAAAATAGGAGAAATACAGGGTACATGTATATTGTTTCTTTGCAAAATAACTTGGTTGAATTGTTCTTTTTCCAACAGAGACCGCCGCGGTGGCCTAGAAGTTAGAGCGTTCGCCCCGCATGCGGAAGGCCAGGGTTCGAATCCCGGCCGCGACAGACCTAAGTCGTTAAAAAAAAAAACAAGTAGTGACAGTTCCATCGCCAAACGCTCGGCATCAGGTGTGTCGGGTCCTCGGAGATGACCTTAAAAACGGATGTCCCCATGTCGCAGTAGGTGTGGCACGTTAAAGAACCCTCACTGCTCAATGGCCGTAAGTGCTGAGCAAAGGGCTAAATTTGAAGCCCTTCACCGGTCTTGGTGACGTCTTCATATGAGTAAAAAATTCTCGATAGAGACGTTAAGCAAGATGCTATCAATCAATCAATCAATTAACTTTCCAATAGAAGTACATATCCCTAGCTCCCATACTAAGGAAAAGGAGGGCTACCCAGGTTCATCCCATGGAAAAAGTCATTGCAGGGAAATATTCACAAAATAGCACAGCTAAAACTACGTATAGAAATATTTTAGTGTTCCTTTCAGTATAAAAAAAATTCCTTGTAATAGAAAAATCATGTTTAGTGATCGAATTGAATTATTAATGCAGTCTATTGGTGTGTTGTTTTTTACATCAACGGACCAGATAATATTCATGTGGCACAATGAAAAGAAAGTATCTCCACCTGCTTGACAAAGAAGAATATGATGCAATTACGAAGCTAGTCCTCGGTACATTTAGGATTAAATGCAAAGAGAGAAACAGGAGCCAAAAACAAATACAGCTCTCAAATAAAACAAGAACAGTTTCTCTGTGGAAGAAGGGGGATTAAAAGATTTGATGGAAAGGTTTTACAGAAATTTAATGTTAAATCTGTTGTTAAGCGAGCGATTGCGGAGCAAGACCACTTTATGTGAAATAGAGAAAAGAATATAATGCGGTGTCCAAGAGGAGGATTCTTAGAGAGTATAACAAATCAAAGAAGTACTAGAAAACCTTTCCAAATTTCAGTAACAGACCACTAATTAAGTCAATCACAGCAGATCGTGTAAATGAGAGATGGCAAATAAATCTGATTGACATGAAAAACGACAGTATCTCGAGGATTTTTTAGAGCATGGGAAACCGTCAAACTGTGTGACCAAGGTCCTGAGTTTAAAGGGACAAAATTAAGTTGATCAGAAGGCGACCCAATCTAATTAAAATTAGATCCTTTGATCCGCTCATCTACTATCGCTACACATATTGTGTAGCGATAGTAGATGAGCGGATCAAAGGATCTAATTTTAATTAGATTGAGCGTTTAATGTACCTGTGTGCAAACTCTTGGTTTTTGGGGTTTTTTTTAGATTTACATATAACAAACAATCACTACAATTGCTAAATGTAAATCCATGCTTATATGTTAGTCTAATTTATCATCATATTTGAATTAGTATATCCTCTTGCACTAACTTTCATCTCCACTCTTGTTGATGACGCAGTATTCAGTTTCAAAGTAATATTGCACATGTATGATGAACATCTTTTCTAAATAACTTCCTAAATTTTGTTTTCAGTTATACATGTATATATCGGACTTATTTGGATTCAGATTCTCTCCAACCTGATTTTGAATTGAAAATAACTTCATTATTGATTACAAAAAATAATTCCACTTTCATGGTTTGATTGCTATTTACAGATAATTATGCACTGGATTCTGTAGTACAAGTCATACAGATGCATGTTTATGTGTGTATTTAAATGATTTCTGGTAAGGTAATGAAATGGATGTAAAGCGTTTCATAATCCTGCATTATTGGTGTGTTTTGACATGTGGCATGTGTTAGTGTATGTGGTTATGTGTAATTTTCTTTTTTGTCCAGTTTGTTTGTTCCTTTCTATTATAAGTGACTTACATATATGTATCAAACTATTGATTTGTTTCATTTCAGTTGTATTCTAAAAATATTTCATACACTATTTAACTGGAACACAACAGTAAGTTAGTTACGTAATAACAATTGAACACTTTATACCGAAAACTACCATTACAACTGTTTCACATTTTTTACCAAAAATGTTCTTCTCTATAACATCACATCTGTAAGAGAAAACAATGCATAGTCATGTAGAACAATTAATGATCCAGGGACCGGAGCAGAGCGGATCAGAAACCCTTGCCTTGGGAAGATGGGTGGGAGCTAAACAGAGTATATAGTGTTCATTTGTCAAATATTTGAATAACAGCCTTAAATGCTATTGATTGATTGTATCTTGTTTAACGTTCTTCTCAATAATTTTTCACTCATATGGAGACGTCACCAAGACCAGTGAAGGGCTTCAAATTTAGGCCTATGCTCGGCGCTTACGGCCATTGAGCAGTGAGGGTTCTTTAGCGTGCCACACCTTCTGTGACACGGGACATCCGTTTTAAAGGCCATCTCCGAGGACCCGTGACATTCACACCTGATGCCGAGAGTTTGGTGATGGAACTGTCACTACCTGTTTAACGAACTAGGTCTGTCGCGGCCGGGATTCGAACCCCGACCGCCAGCATACAGAGCCAACACTTTACCTCTGGACCACCGCAGCGGTGGTAATGCTATTGATACTAAATTCCAATTATAGATATTTAATAAGAACAGGTGTCCTTTACCAAAATCGTAAATTTCATGATCCAAGGACAGGGTTTTAGTTTAGTGTGGGATCAAAATTATCATACTGACCATTGTTTTAACAACATCATATAAAATTTATATTTCAACGTGTTGAAAAGTTTCAGGACATTGCTTCCAATCCATATTTGTTATTTTCTTACAGAAAATGTACTACTTAGTTATGCGAAAATAAAGAATAATGCATAAACCTTTTTTTTAATGTTGTACCTGCTCATTAACATTACATACAGAATTCATGAAGTCAGCTTTAGCGCTTTTCAGTACTTTGATTTATTTTTGTTTCTGAATGTCCGTAAGAAAAACTATCTGAAGCGGCTCCGATATGGAAAGAGTGAGATTTGTATCGTGATTTTGGAAAGCCGGCGAGTTCAAGCGATTTATTTAAAACTGAACAGAACTGAAACCTTGTGAGAGGACTACCGTCGAAATGTATAAATAACTGGCCATCAAATTTTGGCCTCATTGCGATGTATTTTTCCAACCACACAACTGGACAGACAGAATTCTTTGTTTGTTACAACAATATGGATGCCCCTTTCCCAAGTTGGTCGGTTTTTGAGAAAGGAACTCTTTGCTCTATGAAATTTTCCCCAAAATTTTCGTTTTTTCCTATTTTTATGTGTTTAAAAGAAATAATTTGATTTGTTTGCTTTGAATCACTTAGAGTAAATTCACCAACTCTAAGGAAAGCATGATAAGCTACTGAAAATTCTGTTGAAAAAAGAATGGCCTCGAAGTTTGACAAACAGACTAAAGATGTTGTTTTTATAAGCTTCTCAAGAATGTGTTTTGTGATAGGAAGTCTACAATCTTCTGAATGGTTTGACCTTTTGATTCCTTCTAATAATTTCCTTATTAAAATTTTTTTGCGTTGTCACAGAATCCCGATATTTTACATTTGAAACTGATTCCTGATATATATGATGATATCGTAGCATGAGCCAAACCTTGCAGTGATAAATGAGCGATAAACATACAAATGTGTGAAACAGGTGGAGGCCAAATTGAACACAGTTCATATAAAATTCAGAATTCCTCAAAACCTTTTAGACTAGTTGAGTATGTTTGCCTTGTATTTAATGATACCGAATTGAGTGTCAGGCGTTTAATTTCAGGTCCAAGATCATTTTTTTTTAAATCTTCTGGAATATGTGCCGGGTGTTGATCGGAATTGGGGGCGAGAACACGAAACCTGGTCCACTGTTTGCGAGAAATAGAATCAGCTATAGCATTGTTATAACCATCTACATGACAAGCTTTAAAGTAAATATTGTTTACCATGGAATGTAACACCAATGGCCAAACCAATTCCATAACCTGAGGTGATCTTGATGATTGTTTGTTTAAAATGGAAACCAAAGCTTTATTGTCAGTGTGTAATAATATCTTCTTGTCGAGAAATTGAGTCTTAAATAAGAAAATTGCAAGGACAATTGGCACTAACTCTAAAAACGTTATATCTGACATAATGTCTGGGTTCTTCCAGCTTTCCGGCCAACCAAAATATGCCCATTGACCATGAAGGTAGACGCCGCATCCTAATTGTTGATTGCCTGCACTATCAGTGTAGAGATGAAGTTGGTCATTAGACAACAAATTAACATCCATGAAATTCAAACTACCATTAGATTTGTGGATAAAATCCAACCACATACGAAGGTCGGATTTCATTCCCATTGTTACTCTAATGAAATGATTTGAATGTTTTATTCCACACATAGCGTCACAAAATCTTCTGTTGAAGGCCCTAGCAGATGGGATGACTTGAATGTTTTATTCCACACATAACGTCACAAACTCTTCTTTTGAAGGCCCTAGCAGATGGGATGACTTGAATGTTTTATTCCACACATAGCGTCACAAACTCTTCTGTTGAAGGCCCTAGCAGATGGAATGACTTGAATGTTTTATTCCACACATAGCGTCACAAACTCTTCTGTTGAAGGCCCTGGCAGATGGGATGACTTGAATGTTTTATTCCACACATAGCGTCACAAACTCTTCTGTTGAAGGCCCTGGCAGATGGAATAGCTTTTGCACAAAAATCTAAAGAACCTACTAACGATTGTAAATCCCTCAGCGTAACTTTTGTTTTTTGTAACATATCTAGCAGAGATTTCTCCAGACCGATAATTTTTTCTTCCGGTATTCTAATAACCATCTTATCTGTATCATTAACTATACCCAAGATTGTAAGGACTGGTTTTGGACCTTCTGTTTTCTCCTCTGCTAGAGGGATGCCAAAATCAGAGCAGGTACTTTTGAATGAAGACATCAACAAGTTACATATTTCTAATGTGCATCCAGCAAATATGCAATCGTCTAAGTAATGGTGCAATGTATGAACTCCAATTTTTACTTCTACCCACTGAATAAAATGTGCAACTTTTCCCACAACGCACTACTGATTGAACAACCCATCGGTAGACACATATCATAATGTTGATTATCATATTTGAAACCAAGTAATTGATGGTCAGAGGGGTGAACCGGAAGTAATCTAAATATGCTGATTTTACATCCATTTTCCCAAGATAAGCCCGTCTTCCCAGTGTCCCTACCATACCTAAAACCTCGTCAAAAGAAGTGTAATGTACAGAACATGCTTCAGGATCTATGAAGTCATTTACACTAAAATTAGAAGGATATGAAAGGTGGTGGAAGAGACGCCAACCCCCATCCTTTTTTGCTACGACCCCAATAGGAGATAACCTTAAATTAGATAGAGGCTTATGTTCGAAAGGGCCTGCTATGCGACCCAAAGAAATCTCCTTGTCGATTTTTTCTTTTACCTCTTTAGGATGATCGTTCACAGAGACTAAAGTATTACAGGTTGTTGAAACTCTTGGACCATCATAATGCAGATTAAACCTAATGTAAAACCGTTCTGTAATTAATTAGCTATATTTGGTTAGAAAAATTGCTAGGTAAGGACACATGCTGTTCAAGTTAATTGGAGTTAAACCTGTTTTTACGAAAGGAACCTGCTGAATATTTGCTGCCTGATAGACGAAAACCTGATGAGGGAGCTTGAAAATTCCTTGAGGTTGAGGACATCTTTATAGCTTGTTTATCAGGACAATGAATGGCAGGATGTTTGTTTCGACACTTTAAACATTGGTGTTGATATTGACAATTTTGTAGCCGGCAAGAACCTTTGTTGTTGTACTCATAGCAACATTTTGAGCTGCCCTGATAATTCTTATATACTGACTAAGTATTAGGGGTTATAAAAAGAACTCATAGCTCTGGGTCAATTTTGTCCCAGGAAATACTGTATTTGTCTCGTAGCTAAAACATTTGCTCTATAAGGTTTACTTCTCAATCCAACTGATACAAATATTGTGACATCAAAATTCAACAGCAATAACGTCATGTACAGTAAGGCATTACGCGCACAAATCTAAGACGCGGATCTTAGACGCAACATTAAACATCGCTATAATTGGATTTATTTTGTAAAAGAAATAAATCTTATTATGAACAAGGGAAGGATAAATTACAGATAGACCAGGAAGTCATCCTTAGAATCCACCATTTCATATTGGGCTAATACCTCATACTAATGCATTATGTTTTAAAACGGTGGATGAATGTACCAACAGGCGCTTGCTTGATATTTTGCATAGTAAGTTTTAATAAAGATATTAAGCAAGCGTCTGTGGGTACCATCCTTTTCCCCGGCTTTGTCAACCCCCAACCCCCCGATTATGACAGTATGTTGTTTCACAAATGAAGAAGAAAAATAAGAAAAAATAATATAAGTTAGAATAAGATAAACTATACATTTATGTATCACATCAAATTTCATAGCGAACGCTACCGCCGGGAGGGAGTTTGCCTGATTTGGGATGAATCTATGTGAAACTTCGTACATTCACCGATATCCTGTGGATTAGTGTCTTATCTGAAGAGATACAGCGAGAAAGAAAGATTGAAACAGAACCAATGTGAACTAGGGTGAAGTTTACAACTAGTCCAGTCAAAATACCTTTTATTTTCAGAGATATATTTTACTGTATAATCTGTTAATGTTTACCGAAAATTATGCAAATTTTTACGAGTTTCGAGATTAATCCGAATTTCCTCTGTGAATATATATTGATAGACAATTGTGTTTATTGGAAAGCTTAAAGGACACATCTCGTGTTTTCAAAGTATACAGAATTATGTGCATTTTATCTTCCTTATGCTTATAGAAATTAATTGTAATAGTTCGTTCACTAAAGTATTGCGATAATTAGCCACAATATGGACTTAAATCTAAGCCCCGATTTCAAAAAGCCTAGTTAATTAGATAGGTAGTCACGTGGTACAATGACGTCATATGCGACCTTCGTCGATCAACTTGTTGTAACAGTAGTGTTAGATATTTTCAAAAACTCGGGTTTTAGGGGTCTAATTTATTTACCATGGATAACATTTATTTCGATGTTGACAAATTTCCCGAGTCTTATATCTTTTAGCCACCAGTGCATACAAATACACGACATTCCATAGCTACATCGAAAACGAGGCGCCGCCATTTTGCGGGGCAATACTTTCAGGCGCGCTTCAATGAACTGAGACGTAAACAACATGAAAGGGAAAACGGTGACCTATTTCCAATGTTTAGACACAGCAAGTCAGGGAAGATACAAGAAAAAACTCTCTCTTTTGAATTTAGACCAGTGCCCGTACGAGACTGAGAATGGAAAATGGGAGGACAACATGAAAATGTGGCCTGATGTATGTACCCCGACATTTTCACGTACTTGATCGACAGCCCCGGGGTGCACACGAAGGACGCTATGAAAGCCTACAAAAGCCTCCAGAGCTATAACTACTTTCTGTCTGGGTATGTACAGACTGTATTTTCCATACGGATTGGGAAGGACAAAGTGCTTTTCAAAGCGAATGTCAACCACAGCCAACGGACAACAGAACCTCCCTGTAAAGTATGGTGTGCTGTAAAGACGACGGGAGACATTTTGTCTAGTCATTGTGACTGTATGGCAGGGTAAGTCCTTTTGACTTTTAATTCAATGCTTTAAAAATTGTTTAAACTCATCATTCATTAAGAACTTAACTGTATATTTTGTAAAATGCAACACAAATGATATGTTCTGTAGCCAAGGGATTGTGTTGTATGCACATTTTTTTTTTCATTCTGTTTTACTTCCTGATTTATTCAAGGTAATTTTTTTTATAGGCTAGGAGAAGTATGCTCGCATGTGGCTGCCATGCTATTTAAGATTGAAGCCTGTGTACGTCTTGGATACAACAAGGAGTCCTGCACATCTGTGCCATGCAAATGGAATGCCACATTTACTAAAAAGGTATATATATCAAGGTTTAGTTATGTTTTAAGGTTCGCATTGAAGAACATTAATAGTGTTTACATAGGAATAATGCTCTTAATATGACAATTGTAATTGGTTAGGCTGAAACATGTCATAAGTTAAAAAAAACATTTTCTGTAAATGAACTTGTCTGGCTCTTAGACTTCAAACAGCACAGTTGAAGGGGGAAAAATGCTTAAAAGAATATTTAGAAACATTTATTGTTTTGATAGGTTAACCCGGTTCCAGTGGTTGAAATGGATTTCTCAAAGCCCAAAAGAACAGACATAAACAACAATGCGACCCCTACTGTGAAATCCAGACGAGCTGCCAAAGTGACAAAGCCTACATTGGAAGAAGAGGAGAAATTCTTTAGTGAGCTTGCTAAGAATTTCAAGAGAGTTGTGTTAACGACGCACGATGTCCACCACACAAAGTTTCTCCCAGCTCCACTCCAGAACCTCCATAAAAAGAAGTCCCTTCCACAACTGCTTAAGGATGTGATATATGATGAGAAGTATGCAGACAGATCCCACCAAGACATTCGTTCAGATGCCAAGGAAGTATTTAAGAAGATCAGTGTTACAAATGAGGAAGCTGCCTACTTAGAAACTGTGACTCAAACTCAGTCCGACTGTTTGACCTGGCATAAACAACGCGCAGGAAGGATTTCAGCCTCCAAAGTGCACAGTGTCCTGCATACAAATCAAGAAAAACCAGCAGTGTCGGTGTTGAAGTCCATATGTAATGCTACATTTAACTCAGGAAGGACTTCAGTTCCATCTCTTGGGTGGGGACTTGAACATGAGGCAGATGCCATTGCTGTTCTGGAAGCTGTAATGTCTCAGTCACATGTGAACTTCAAAATTTCCAAATGTGGCCTGTATATTAACCCCCAATTTCCATATTTAGCTGCCACCCCAGACAGAACTGTGTCATGTGATTGCTGCGGGAATGGAATTGTTGAGGTGAAATGCCCGTACAGCTTAAGGGACAACAAGGACATCCTAGAAGTGAATGACACTTACTTTGTTGACAACACTTTAAAATCTAGCCACCCCTACTTTACCCAGGTTCAGACTCAACTCAATGTTTGTGATGTTAACTATGGATATTTTGTGTTGTGGACACCGAATGGATCACTCATTTCTCTTGAGAAAAAAAGCAGTGTTTGGTTTGAGGAGAAAGAGCCAGATCTCAGAGCATTTTATGTTAAGCATGTAATGCCCTCACTTATGTCTGGTAGGGTTGATCAGCAACGTCCTGCTCTAAAGACTATGACAAACAATAAACCTTTGTACTGTGTTTGTGATGGAGAGGAGGATGACCGTGAAATGGTGAGATGCAGTAACTACAGGAGATGTAACAAAGTTTGGTTTCATCTTGAGTGCATATCCCTTGTGAAAGCGCCTAAAGGATATTGGTTGTGTCCTCTGTGCAAAAAGTGACTCTATTGACATTTTTTTTTACATGACTGTGTCTTGTGATGATTGACTGGTGTCTGGTGATATACTGAACTCACATACATTACATTAGAAATAATATACCTACAGATCTTGAAGTAACTACATGAGAGGACCAAATTAGCCTAGGTCAGCTTCAAATATTTATTACTTTTCATCCATGTTTCATCATTGTGCAATGATTATAACTGATATGTAAGAATGTAACTTGCTTATAATATCATTAATCATGTTATTATATTAATATAGTACATGTATATACCCAGTTTAACTTATTTTTTAATGTTTGCTTCACTGCTGTTGATCACTTAATCCATCATATGTTTACAATAAATGATTAAATATGACATTGATTTATTTTACTGGATCACAGTGCAACATTGTGCAGGTTGAGTTGAATCAAATTAGGGAAAGTATAAGCAGGCAGCGTACAAGTAAATTTACCTACAGAGTACATCATATAGGACAAATTATTATCACAAGCCTATTACCATGATTACAGAACTGTTACTGTCCTTTGAAAGAAAAAGAGGTGTTTAAGTTCAATCTTTAATGATATCACATGAAATGTACATTACTATTAATGAGTAATAACAGAAACAATATATACACTAGCAGGAACATTATATGACATATAAACAAGCACAAACATCATACATGACATCACTTTCAAGTTTAGATTAATTCCTTCCTAATGTAATCGACTTAGTCAGATTTCACTCATTCTGTCCGAAATCATACTGCTGAGACTGCTCACAGTCACTTTGCTTTGTCTTTATTTACGATGCTTTCACCAAGATTTTTTACCTGTAAAACGCGCGCGCGGGTATTGTTTGTTTACATATATCGTCATATCCGCTGCCCTTCGTTCTGTCCCGCAGCATGGCGGACACGCTCTGGTTACTACGGAAGTGAATCTCGTCTATAGCGACCTAAATGTAGCGAGGAAAGCGAGTATGAAATCTGCATAAATTTGCGAGTAAATAATGTTTACATGGGATCACTGTCTAAACACTATTTGGTAATGCCATTTCTGTAAACAACTGTAATTAGCGTTGTTGCTTTTCTAAAATAAACAGAGCAATTATTATTAAATTTATTTTTGGAGAAGTTAGATAGGCCTAAATTATAATACGATTGTGTAGCATTGACAACTAGGCTTACTGTCACGGGTGCATTTCGGAAAAAAAAAATAATAAAAATGATCAAACTTATTGTGAAAATCACAATACTTTTAAATTATTTTATTCAAGCAATTTTATGTATCATTATTTTTTGTTATCTACACATCGTTACTTAGGAAGTGGGAGCGCGGCGTGCTGTTGTTGTAAACACGTACGCGTTCCTTAAAAAAAAATGAAAGCATTATAATTCAATTCAAAGTTGATAATATTTTATTATTTATAATTGAAAGTTCTATTATCTTTTATCTTTAAATTTCTTTTTTAAAACTGCCAGTTGGTAGACACTGCTAACAAAGTTCTGCCTATATGTTGTTACAAGGTGAAGGTCAGTTGGTGCAAGTGTGTATTGAATTTGATAGCAGAACGGAAAGCATATGCGGTAGGCCTATATGTAACAGTGCGAAGCTTCGATAGAACCATTTTCTCGCAGTTTATATACGTCTTTGTCCAAGAGCTTGTTTGAAAAAGTATAGGGACAAATTCTACTGGGTTTTTTTTATGGCAAAGTCGTTGTGCCGACAAAAAATATTCACGTCTTGTCCCTCATACCTTCCTTCGAAAATTGAAAAAAAAACACAGTCCAAATCATCTCTACTGACAGCAAGTACACCCTTAAACGGCACAAAACACCCCAATGCAGTGTTATTTACAAGCCGTTAATGTGATAATTGTTTGTTTGTCAATTAAATCTAATCTGTTTATGAAATGGCTAACAACTGTTTTCAAATCTTCTCGCACGAGGTCGCATATGACGTCACAGATAATGGCGCGTAAAATATCGAAGAAAATATGCATATCGTAAGATTTGAATTTCATCGCTATCAAACTCGAAAACTACGCAAAATGTTTCTTTTAAAACACATGTAAAGTAGTTTTAGGCATGAAATGAATTAATTTTGCTGAAAAAATTAAAAAGTTTAAAAACATGCGATGTGTCCTTTAACAATTGAAGTCCACCTGATATCTTGTTCAAAACAAACGAATATTTTTCGATAATCATTCACTACCATATCAATATATAGTAATGCAACAACATTAATCCAGACATTATTCTTTATTCCACAATAATCCGAATTTCCTCATCAAAAGTGAAAATATTTCAAAAACGTTCATAATAAACTTAATTATCTAATCATCAAATTTTATATCAATTTGAGAGTTGTGAGATTTCATATATTTATACATAAATAGATCGATGGTATGATTTTCAAGATATGATTGCAAAAGCTCGAATAACATTCAGAAATACTGGCCAGAGAGTTAAATATGTCATACGCATAGTCATGAACACAATTCCAATACAATAGTCATATTTGCTCATCTACATCTTCATACTCAATGGACAGTCCTGCATTTGAACAACTTATGCCTCTGCATTCCCCAAATGCTGCTGTGCACTCTAAACAATGCTTCTTACAAGTACATCTTTTTGAATCACATCCTTGTTTGCAATTACACTTGATAATCTTAAGCAAATGTTCAGGTGCTGGAGGTAATATTGATCGAGTCGGCTGAAGATTACAATTACCATAATGCCAACTCCACTCCTCTGGAAGAAACTCTCCTTGTTTGCCAATCCAAATTTGTGACTGAAAGAAAGTCCGCATAATGTGAAATTTCCCAGAGTCAGAGGTCGGTGGAAGGTCATGGATTTGAACACAACCCGATGCTGCTGCTGTTTTTTGTACAAAGCGACGGAAGCGAAGCAAATCAAGTGTTTCATACTCAACACCACCATAGAGAAAGGCAATCAACTTCTCTTCAGCTGATAGAAGATATTCTTTTTCATCAAGGAAAATACTAGTGAGGTTTAACATGTGTTCATTGGAAAGTAGTTTTTTGAGTGCAAAACCTTTGCCGATGCCGTACAAACTGGATGTTGTGTCGCAACCTATCAAAGCATGGATGGCAAGAAAATGATTACACAGGTGCTGTCCTAAAACTGTCCTTGTTTTCAGGATATCCCAGATTTTTGTTGGCCCTTTGGAACGATCGGATTTGAAATAGATGTTCTTTCTATCATCTTTGGCATGGTGGCAGAGCAAGACAAGTAGGTCAGTGTCTTCTCCTATCAATACGACTTCATGGGAGGTTGAGTATTCCACAGCTGTGCTAACTATAAGAACATCGGCATCATCAGTTGCATGCCGATTTTCTACCTCGCATTTAAGAAGTTAGGAGCTTAACATGTGGGTAAACTGTTTGTTCTCTGTATTTGAAAGAAAGAACCCCTTCTTGCTTTTGAACGGCATGTCTTCAGTAAATACAACTCTTGGAGCGACAATTTCCTTTGAACGCCTGGGGTGAGTCAAATCTTTCGTGGAAGGTTCTACTGAATATCCATCAAACACAACTACTGCCTGAAGGTATTTTCCCTTGATATATTTTTCACAAATTGTCGAAAAGGTTTCTCCTTTTATCCAAGGGATCTTTTGCAAAAGTGAACCTCCATTTAGAACATATGATGGGTTGAGTGTAATGATCTCCGACATGCCACAAGATCCCATTTTCCAAATAAAGTCAGCAAGCTGAGCCTTGTTTGCCTCCCCCAATAAACCTGTTGGCTCAAACAAAGCGGAAGGCACGGTACTGAGTTCATATTTGAATAGATCAGGGATATCCTCAGTGTTGGATCTTGCTGCAGCAATTAAGCGTTGAAATAAAAGCTGTGGATCTACGCGTAATGTTTCTCCTTCAACTCTGATGCCGACTTTTGAATCGAGGGTTACCACTTGGTTTGATTTTCTGAAAGTGTAGCTTAAAATATTGCTGCCATTCGTGGATTTCAGTATCTCTTTACCAACAGTTTCAGCATGTTCTATGTTCACTGACTTGCTGGCTACTTGACCAGTTTCAATGTTTCTCAAAGGTCCGTTGCAAGCAAACAGCTGTCTATCTTGTAGAAAACTTCGGATATCTTTCATGTCCTTGTTATATCGTTCCCGCCTGCTTTTGAATGTGTCTTTATGTTGGTCACTTGTTTGGAATCCAACTTCTGTAACAGCTTGCATTGAACAGTTAATATCTGCACAAGCAGGCATCACTAGTATCCATTTGCTTCTTTGCAATTCAGTCATACTACGACCACGTGTGAGACCACCGGATGTCTTAAGGCTCCTCATTAGCACCTGTTCTATCATGAGATCTGATGATAAACCAGCCCAGAGTTTGTCGCTTCTGCGTAAAACATGATTTCCTTTGCAGAAATCATTGTACACGTCTGGATGTGTCTGTGGGAGTTCCAGCACTTTCATGAGGTACAAATATGTAGAATTTGTATAGAAAATGTGACTTGATGCAGAAAAGAAAGGAAGCATTTTTTCTCAGGATTGCAATGTCCAGTTGCCTGTTCTCTCGGCCCTTTTGAAAGCTTTCAACATGGAAATAATCTGCAGATAGAGCAGCCGAACTTGTGATGTTCTGTCATTTCTCAGTGCTTGCTTTTCTTCTTCGATCATCTCTTCTAGTGCTTTTACTTCAACCATATCGCAAAAGTTCTCCGCTGACATTGCATTCTCTTGGAGGAGACTGAATGACTTTTGCAATCGTTCAAATAAAACATCATTTTTGTGAGGCCTTTGTGTTGGAAGTAAATTATTCTCTTTTGACAAAGAATCTAGGAATTCCTTAAAGGCTTTCTCGGTGCATCCTGTTGCCACACTAACCTTCATATCCAGACATGTATCAGTGAAGCATCTGGACCATAGCATAGAGTACAATGCAGTTTAAACAAGCTGGTGTGCACGAACAGCCCTACTTACTGCTTTTCATGTTAGAATGTGGCTTACTGCATTGGGGCATATACAGTCTCTAAAACGGCTTGTAATCCAGAATCACCCATGATGTGTCCGATACAGCCCAAAAAATTCATCTGTGTATGAAAAGCTCCCAACCTGAGAACTACATCTTTAAGAGGACTCTCTGAAGATTCGTTTTCCACTATAGTTGACGCTTTCCAAAAGAGCGGTTGATCAAACGTCAGGATTGGCGATACATTGCATTTTCTAGCGTGATCACACACAAAATGCATTGTACTGTATATGCAGCTTAAATCGCTTGCACTCAAATCTATCATGGGAAGGAACTTAACAGAGGATTTCCCAGGATGTGTTCCTTTATGACATGTCTGCATTATACCTGACCATCCAGGCTGTTCCTCTCGTAATGACCAGAGAAGGGAAGAAGTTAAGTCCAGTCTTGAAAGGTTGTCAATTTCTCTAATCTCCTTCAGTTCGTCGTACGTCAGTGTTGAAAATACGTTTGATGTCTGCTCATAGTATTTCACAGCAATATTACCAACTCTCTATATTTCCTCTTGAGAAGCTGTAAGCCTTCTTATTGAAGATCCAGAGTTGTCTAGTCCTGGTGTTACACAGGCAATGATCCCCATTCCGTGAAATGTGCCTTTTCCATCTAAAGTACAAGAATTGTGATCAACGTTATCTGCGGAATACTGGATAAATTCTTTACCTTTGAATCCGTGCAAATCTGTCCCCTGTTGTAAAGCAGCATTACACTCAAATTTGTTTACCTCAGAGTATGACGAACAGAAACCGAGAGAATTCAGAGTTTCAATAAGAAAACGAGACCCATACTGGTGATGCAGTTGGACACCAAGTCCTAATTGTAATGGTGGTAGCAGGTTTCGAGGTCTTGCTGTTTGTGCAATGACCTGTCCAATAGCTGCAATTTTCAAATCGGTTTTGCTTAGTGTAATTTCACGAAGAAGATTCACTAGACTCTTTGGAAGATACTGAAGATTGTTTTCAGTGGATGATATGTCTGTTGGTGTTGGATACATTTCAGATTTCGAGTCCATATTAAGTATATCGTTTCTGATCAGTTTGGCTGCTGTTTCAATAAAGGATCGTTTTTCAGAATCTTAATCCTGGTTTTTTGGTCTTGCCTGAAATTCTCGTAAAATTGGAGCAACTGCCTTTTTTACATTTATGATATCTGGTCTTCCATTTTCGGTGGTACAAATGATGTTGTACCCATAGTGTTCAACCAATCGACGTTTCATGTGTTTTGGAGTAAATGCCTCATCACCACATATACTTCTCATATGGGATACCAGATCTGCCAAGGTGAATTGATCATAACTTTCTTCCACTATGGTTACTATTTTTTGAAAATTTGTGTCTTGAGAGCTTGGTCTACCTTTAGGCTTTTTATACGCCCGTCTTAAGACGGGACGTATTATGGTATGGCGTCCCTGTCCGTCCGTCTGTTAGATTTTTCGTGTCCGACCCGTAACTTAAATACTACAAGGCCTAGAATCATCAAACTTTGTCTGTAGATACATCTTGGGTAGAAGGTGTGTCGCACATTAAAACCAGGTCACTGTGACTTTTCATTAAGAAGATATCCGTCTGTCCGTCCGTCTGTTAGCTTTTTCGTGTCCGACCCGTAACTTAAATACTACAAGGACTAGAATCATCAAACTTTGTCTGTAGATACATCTTGGGTAGAAGGTGTGTCGCACATTAAAACCAGGTCACTGTGACTTTTCATTGAGAAGATATCCGTCTGTCCGTCCGTCTGAATCATCAAACTTTGTCTGTAGATACATCTTGGGTAGAAGGTGTGTCGCACATTAAAACCAGGTCACTGTGACTTTTCATTAAGAAGATATGGCCATATATGGCAAAAACTTGTCCGGCTCATAACTTGAAAACTATTAGACCTAGAATCACCAAAATTGGTCAACTAATGCATCTTAGGTAGAAGGTGTGTCGCATCCTACTTTAAGGTCACTGTGACATTTAATTAAGTTGATATAAAAAAAATGTTTTAATGGGTACAATCTATACTGTTAACAATATGTGACGGGCGTATCATGTGCCGTGGCGGTGCACTTTATTGACATGTTTGAATGGTGAGAATACAAGGGGAATTTGTTTAAAGGACATAACGCATGATTTCAAAGTTTCTTTGTTTTTAATTAAAATAAGTTCTTTATATGTCTAATAACAGAACTGATATATTTTAAAATTCAACCGAAGCTTATTTTACGAGTTTTAAGACAATGAAATTCAAATTCCGCGATATGCATATTTTTTTTTTTTACCGATTTTCCGCGCCATTGCGTGTGACGTCATATGCGCCCTTTCAATCGAGGAAGTATATGAAAACAGCTGGGAGCCATTTTGTAATTAGTGTGTAAAAACCGTTATAAACCGATTATCTCCTAATCTTATAAGTGTAATTGGTTGTTTATTGTGTGATTATGCCTTTCTGTGCTGCATTCGGTTGCAACAGTCGACAGAAGAAGGGATCTGGGATAAGTTTTTTCACCTTTCCGAAGGATACCGTGAGGAAGAAGGCCTGGACGATTTTCTGCCGCCGTGAGGACTTCGAGCCCATGAAGAATAGCCGGTTGTGTTCGCTACATTTTTCCAAGGGCCAGCTAGATAGAGATCCAGAATGGCTACGCTGGAGCTAAAATCCGACTGCGAAGGGATGCTGTACCAGATATCCCTCTTGTAGTGCATCAATCTCAGGATGAAAATGTCACCCCATCAAAGCTACGCTTACGAGGAGCCTTTGCAAAACGCCAGAAGGCCGATGTAAGTTATTAGGCACATTTGTACTTAAATAATATTATGAATGATGAGGAGAATTTGGCGACAGATGGACCTCCTGAACTTGATTCGTCCCTACCAACTTCCCCAATGATGGATGAAGAACCACCTGCTATTGAACCTGCTACAGCTGATAACAAACCTGTTGGAACAGAACTTTCACAAGGAACCCAGGCATATCTTAGACCTCCACAGAGAACAAGGCGGATCCAGGTGTCACTTCCGTCCAACTCTGATGTACAGACTGTTTCTGTTGCTATCCAGTGTTCCAGTCTATCTGATGGAGTTCCACTTAAAGTGGCTGCTGGTTTAGTGGTGCCTGAAGCAGTACCTGAAGAGCTTGATAGTGAGGGTGAGGAAGAAGATCTACCTTATGAGCCTGACCCAGATTTTGACCCTTTGGAGGAGGCTGATGACGGGGAGTCCGATGAAGAGGAGCAACCCCATTCTTGTCCATTGAGGATCAATGCCCCACCTGAAGAGGAACGACATTTCTTGGTCTCTGAAACAGCTCTGGTCAAGTTGTTGCAGGATTGTGTAGACTGTGGTCAGGTGTGCGAGACATCTATTCAGTACAGCAGAGGGACGATGATAGGGACTGTTTCTGTTTGCCCAAATGGACATTCTTCACAGTGGGAGAGCCAGAGATGTCATCATGGGATGCCATGGTATAATCTCTTCCTCGCGGGATCAGTTGTCTTCAGTGGCCTTAATGCGTCAAAGTATCTTCGCTTCCTACGACACCTGAGAGTGCCAACAATATCTACTCCCACGTTCAACAGAATCCAATCAGCGTATATAGTCCCTGCAGTCCTGTTCACTTGGGATTTCCACCAAGCAGAGCTCTTGGACAGGTATCGGGGTAGGATCCTAACTCTGGGCGGTGATGCGAGATGTGACTCTCCAGGCTTCTCGGATAAGTTTGGATCCTACACATTGATGGACTTAGAGAGTGGAAAAGTGGTTGATTCCAATTAGTTCAGGTACATAGACATAGCATGTATATCATATGTACATGTCACAGTAAAATGAAATTAAAGTAAAACTAAATGAAAATAAGGAAAAATTGTATCATGTAAAGGTATTTGTAAATTCAACATTTGTATGTAAGTAGGTAGTTGCTTTTATTATCCTAAATTACAATTTACAGAGTAACGAAGTTGCTGGATCAACCCATATGGAGTTGGAGGGATTGAAGAGGGGGGCTCAGTCGAATGGACGAGGCTGGGATCAATGTGCAGACCCTTGTGACAGACAGGCATGGAATGGTAAAAAAGTACATGCGGACTCAACATGAGGACAAGAAGCACTACTTTGATGTCTGACATTTAGCTAAAGGTAATATTGAGAAGAAAAAAATGATATAAATAATTTATATCAGTTAGAAAAATATGAAATAACCAATATCACATTTCAATAAATTTTAAAAGAGGTGGGGTTGATATGGAGAGAAAAATTGGCATTTGTGTTAAAAACTGGAGTGGAAAGTCAAAGTGCCATTTGATTTTCAAATTAGTATTTCGTATTGTAGATAAATTAAGTAATTTTTGGTAAATATTATACAGGTGTTTCAAAGAAGCTGGAAGCTGTTGCAAAGAAGAAGGACTGTGGGAACATTCAACTCTGGGTGAAGAGTTCTGTCAACCATTGCTACTGGGTGGCAGCCTCCAGTGGAGATGATGGAATTCAGAAGGAAAGGAAGTGGTCTTCCTTGGTGGAACATATCACCAACAAGCATGACAACTGTCATCATGGAGTGTTATCCGAGAACCGACAATGGATTGGAGAAGGTAAATCTTCATAAAAATTCCCTTGTTTTACTTTTTTTTTTAAAAATAAATTGATAGGAAGGACATAATTCATCGTTCAAAAGAATTATATAATTGACATGTAAAGTACTAAAACATAATTGACCATGACCAATCAAAGAGAGGTTACTGATATTTGTACATGTATGTATATTGATACTGGCTAAGTCCAACTTAATAAAATTTTACAGGTTCCAGGGCCCACAAGCTCTTCAAAGAAGTTGTGGAGAGTAAGTTCCTTCTGAAGGACATTGGGAAATTATCTCCCCTACACCAAACATGCAGTTTAGAGGTGTTTCACAGTGTTGTTAACAGCTTTGCACCTAAGACGACACATTTTTTCTACCCAGCAATGATGGCCAGGTAATTTTCATCTTACAAGATACATTAAATAATACCAATCTAAGTTAAGAATTTTTTTACTTGATACACTGCAAATATAATTACTACATTATATGCAGGTCTGTATATTGTTCATTATTCCACAATTTTGGCACAGACTGATTGTGGCAGCTCTACATTTCAATGAGAATGGTCAGCGTCACCAGGCTGTGACTGGAGCTGGGGATCTCCAATTTAAGCTAAGCTATCAAAAAGGGGGAATGTGCCGTTGTAAAGCCACACAGGACTCCAGTGACTTATGGTAAGACAACAGAGTTCATACACTACTTTTGAAATGTAAACTTGTAAGCACAAATAGTTGTCAAAAGTTTATTTTAAAACAAATAACAAAACGACCTGTCTAGAATAAACATACTTGTGGAGTGAATTGCACACCAAAATTTAACTTTTTGTCACTTCACAGACTACGTGGACGAATTGCGGATCAACCTCGTTGAGCGGCGCTTGCAGATCCCTTCATGCCCAGCCGCTTCATCAGATGGGAAGGCCATCCTTGGGTATCAGCCACCATCCCTCACATCAGCATACACTGCAGCTAACAAGGACCAGCTGGTCACCACAAGACGAACAAGATTTGGGAGGCAACAGTAACCATCAGATCGAGGACACTTGAATCTGCCGTAACTCTCTAAGGTAAACTCTTGTTGGATCATGGAGACCACACATACTGGAAGAATATACTATATGTATATATACAAGCATTATAATTTTAAAACAAAAAGAACATTAAAAAATAAACACACGTTTGCAGTAAATTGCATAAAAATTAAACATTTTAATTGCAACTTTTCAGAGACTATGACCATATTTTGGATAAGCCGTGTTAAACGGCACATGCAACTTCCCTTGTGCCCAACCACTTCATCAGCTTGGAAGGTCATCCTTGTGTATCAGCCACCATATCTCACGTCATCATGTGCTGCAGTTGACAAGGACCAGCTGGTCACCATGAGATTTGGGGACAAAATTAACCAGCAGGCCGAGGGTACTGGAATCCGGTGTAACTCTCGGAGGGACACTCCTGTCGAATCCTGGATACCAACCCATAGTAATAGGAATTAACAGATTTATTTCATAATAAATGAAATAGCTTGAAGGCTAACGCAAAATTTATGCTTGAATGGAATTAAAAGTCATTTCATTATTAATTTAAATGTTAAGCTATACAAGTATTTAGTTTAGAAATTAACTGCCAGAAGTCCTCCCTATTTAGGATTTGAGTGCTGCGGTCACTAATTCTCTGTTAGTTAAAAAATAATAAATCAAACACCAGATGTTTAACTTGTTGACTTAAAGGGAAAGGCAACCCTAACCACATAGTTGCTTTTATGAATAAAATATCACTTACTGATATCGTAATTGACAGTCTTAAACTACAAAAATCCTTGCTTAACAATTAAATCAATATTAATCTATCATGTATTTTAGATTACCCGCCGCTAAGAGAGTGGCCATTGAAGTTTAGTTTATGACGTCACCGTCTGTTCCGGTTTATTTCATCAGCAGCACTGTAAACATGACAAGTCACGAACAGTTAAGTTTGGAGCCGTATAGATTTGAGCCCGTTCTTTCGCAAGAAGAAGTTGTGAAAATAAGACGGTTCAGTCGAGTCGCAGACCAGGCAGACGGTACACATTTCTTCATATGAATGTCTTGAACCTGCACTTGTCATTACACAAATGATGGATCCAAAGTTTACGTAGTCTTTTCTTTTCAAATGACTTGGTTGAGTCGGGAATTTCGAAAAATAACATTTTCACATCTCCCCTTCGCATTAGTGTAATTAAATGCTTGCCAGGAAGGCATCAACGTATTTATTCGTAAGATCTACCACATGCACATCTTTGATGATATCGCAGGTGTTCGGTTCAGGACCCCCCCCCCCCTTCCCTCCGAATAAGCTACATGAGTTGAATTAATTTTTTGTTGAAAATATTTCTAATGCATATCAACAACGTCTTGCATACCCATAAAGTCCAAAATAAGCCCTAAAAAAATAACCTCACTGGTTATTTCAGCAGAACTTAAAATAACCAGTAATTAGATCAACTCATGTAGCTTATAGGGGTGGGGGGGGGGGGGGGGGGGGGTCCGTAACCCAAGCACCTGTGGATGATCTTAGAATCTCATCAAAACCGGAACAGACGGTGTGACTTTTTGTGATCTTGAATACAAAAGCAGCCTTTATATATAAAGATCGCGGGAATTTCAATTTTTGACGTTTTCAAATTAGTACTGAAACATATCTAGGCCATATATCAACAGAATTGTATGACAAATCTTTATTATATGATTAATCCTATCATTTATCATGTAAAAATCTTTTGGGTTGCCTTTCCCTTTAATAAGATCATGAATTATCGTTGTGTTATACATATCACACTCCCTGTACAGACACATACACGGTATTATGTGTAAATACATGTCTATGTGCGTTAATGACGTTTTGTCACGGGGGGGGGGGGGGGGGGCATATAAACCGCGTGTGTTCTTTTCATTCTCTACCAATAGGTGTCACTGCTCGCTAACACCCCTGTCAATGCCGAAATATCAAAATTCTTGTAAAATGCTTTGTAAATTTTTATATTGCATCAAAATTGGTACCGTATAAGTTTTACATTATGACCCCTGGGTCGAGGCCTCTGCTGGTGGACTGTTAGTCCCCGAGGGTCTCTACAGCCCAGTAGCTTAGTACTTCGTTACTAGCTTGAAAATACGGATGTATATTTAATTGCTGTTATAAAATTTAGAAATTCATTTCAAAATTAAGGATTATCTCCCTTGGACGAATTTGCCCCCACTTTTTTGGCACGCTGTTTTTGGCTATATTTAGCTCCAAAACTTCATAGTTATTTTGGATTTCAAACATTTCGGTTGAGCATCACTGAAGAGACATTATTTGTCGAAATGCGCATCTGGTGCATCAAAATTGGTACCGGATAAGTTTTACATTAACGTTTGAATTAATTCGCTTAATCAATTTATGATGCAAAGTTTTAAGATAAAGTTGTTTCATCGCTTGTAAATAATTCCCAAATCGTTGATTTTAATCAAAATGAATCATTTCCCCTTGATTTTAGCGTTATCTTTTTTACATTAATCATTCTTAAAGTCCGTTCCGTTTTCCGTTCCGCGCTTTAGCAACACCCATCTTGAACAGTTTTCAGACAGCAT
This sequence comes from Ostrea edulis, assembly GCF_947568905.1. Taxonomy (NCBI): domain Eukaryota; kingdom Metazoa; phylum Mollusca; class Bivalvia; order Ostreida; family Ostreidae; genus Ostrea; species Ostrea edulis. The sequence goes on along the minus strand of NC_079168.1, from coordinate 60,614,562 downwards.
TCTTCATTTTTTTAATGACATTTGACCTTTTATGTAACATTCAAATAATCGAATGTTTGGGCATTTTCGTTGTTAAGACCATAAGTTTTTCTCTTTTGACATAGGCCTTTGATGTTTGGTATGTGGGTATACCTTGATAAGATAGTGTTGTGTCTTTTTTTTTTTACCTTGACCTTTTACATAAAGGTCAAACCATAGAAGTATTTGGGCATTGTTGCCTAGACCATAACTTTTTTGTCTTTTAATATAGACCTTTGATATTTAGTATTTGGGTATACCATGATACGACAATGTGTCACGTGCCATTTTTATGACCTTTGGCCTTAAATCTTTTATGGAAATAAAGGTCAAATAATAGAATTTTTTGGACATTTTTGTTGTCTGGACCATAATTTTTTTTGTCTTTTGACGTAGACCTTTGACATTTGGTATGTGGGTATACCATAAGACAGTGTGTCATATGCAAGTTGTTTTCGCTGACATTTGACCATGGCCTTTAATGTAAAGGTCAAATGATAGAATTTTTGGAGCATTTTTTTGTCTGGACCATAATGTTTTAAAAAATCTTTTGACATGTGCCTTTGATATTTGGTATGTTGGCAACTTTAACTTTCTATCCCAACACTGTTCCTTGTTTGAAGCTCATTATAGGAGTTATGAGATTGATCAATGTTCGTTATCTTCACCTTGCATGCATATAGGCAAATGTTATGTACATACGTCTTAATTTTCCACTTTAAATCCCTAAAAATGTTGGGGTTTTTTAACTATGGGAAATGGAAGGGAATACATCAGTTTTAGTGTGATTAAATAATTCTTCCTAGTTTTGATTTCAATTTCAGAGTACGTGTGCGTGGAATCAGAGTGGTTTTTAAAAAAGTAATTTTTTGGATGACTGATCATTAGATATGCTCGCGGTGGATGTAACCGGTCGACAGGGGGATGCTTACTCATCCTATGCACCTGATCCCACCTCTGATATATCCAGGGGTCCGTGTTTGCTCAATTTTCTATTGCTTATAGGAGTTATGAGATTGATCACTGTTGGTTATCTTCACCTTTCATATGAATATTTCCGTTTTCTATATTTATTGAAGAACACAGTTGCTGTCAATGATGTCAAAAAGTCCAGTCTTTAATTTATCGTGAGGAATAGTCGTGTGAAGTGTTGAAAGGTCATACGTTTTGATGTTGATTTTAGAAAAGCTTTACGATTTCAAGTTTACTAAATGTTCTCTAGAATGTTTTAGAATCCACATTTGATTTACACCACTTCTGGCATATGTAGTGGCACAGTTTGTTTGAAGTTTCTCCTTCACAGCTGTTAGTAATTTCGTGAGGAGCAAAGATGGGGCTTGGTAGAACACTTACTGGATCCAGCAATGTATCTTTGTTTGTAAGGGTTTTATGAAATTTAGGAATCCGTTGAAGGCCACAGCAAGAGATATAGTGTTACTTTACTATGCTTTCTTTGTCACACGATAATTTAAAAAGTTTTCAACATAAAGTTCCGGTTGCTGATGACGTCTAAATATGGATGAAAAATTCTTGAAGGGTCGTAAAACAAATCAAGTGCCGATCCGCTGCAGAAGCCCTAGGAACAGTACTGTTGTTCGCATTCGATGCGTTTTTTTCGTGAGCATGTCATGTGCATCACTTATCTTTATGCATCTGCATAAAGTGAACTATAAATTTTATGTTCTTTGTATATTCCTTTCTATTAGATTTATCCGCGTTTATAGTATATTCTTGACATGTTTAATGCAAATACTTGCAAACAGGTAAAGAAAAGCTTTTTCTTTGCATTTTTGTCTAAACTATCAAAAACGTATAAAATGGTTCAATTGTTTACGAGATGTTTATTGTAATTCTGAACAATACATGGTGTTTTGAAACCTGATTTTATCTATTCATTCAATTCAATTTAATTCATTATTGCCCTTGAGTTATACAACTCATCGACTAAATGGGGCGGTCCTTCGGATGAGACCGCAAAAACCGAGGTCCCGTGTCACAGCAGGTGTGGCACGATAAAGATCCCTCCCTGCTCAAACGCCATAGGCGCTGAGCATAGGCCGAAATTTTGCAGCCTTTCACTGGCAGTGTTGACGTCTCCATAGGAGTGAAATATTCTCAAGAGGGACGTTAAACAATATTCAATCAATCAAGAATACAGCTAGTACATTTATATACACAATATGTATGTAAAACTTATACGGTACCAATTTTGATGCGCATTTCGTCAAATAATGTCTCTTCAGTGATGCTCAACCGAAATGGTTGAAATTCGAAATAACAATAAACTTGCTAGAGCTATTATAGGGGAAAACAGAGTGCCAAAAAAGTGGAGTCAAATTCGTCTAAGGATAAGAGCTATGCGTGAGGGAGATAATCCTTAATTTTGGAATTTCTAAATTTTATCACAGCAATTAAATATACATCCGTATTTTCAAGCTAATAACGAAGTACTTAGCTACCGGGCTGTAGAGACCCTCGGGGACTATATCTGATTGTATAAGTTAAACAACAGGTGAGTGTTACTGTCAGAGGTGTACGCCGCTCGAGTCTATCCGTAAACACCGATGTGAAGTGAAGCGTTACAATGCTGACAGCCTGAAACACCATACAAACCCGATACATATATATGTAACAAAAGAATGCTCAACCAGTATGGCGGATGAAGTGAGATATATGGCGGACATTGAGGATTTTCGTATATTCATGAATTCATATCAGCTTTAAAGAGGACATACATTTGAATATTTTTTTTACTGAAACACACAAACATTTTTTCACAAAGGATATTATTTTACTGACTGATTTTTTTCTTGAACATGTTCAATATTTTTCGTTTCGGGCACAATTTTATCGTATTGATTTATCATAAAAATAAGGATGCTTGAGACATCTTTTGAAACTATCGATTTTACAGATACTATAACTTTAATGAGTCACATAAAAGCCTGGTTGAAGGAAAGATCTTTTATCTGGTATACAGAGCAAGGTTATGAATTTAGTGTTCATATTATATGGTGAATCAAGATAATATTTCTAAATTATTTGCTTGTTTTTAATTGGTGTTATTCTTTAGTTGTTGATCTGATTGGGATTACGGGGTTTCCTATTTCCCACCTGTACCCTTCATCTGATTTTGAGGACCCGCCCCTGCTTTAATGCATGTATCCGTTATCTATCTGTTAATAAAGTAAATAAGGTGCGGGTATATTGTTACATGTATCACCCTGGTTCGTCCGTCTGTCACATTTTCTTTTTCCTCAAACTCCTCTTTTATTCTAAGCAGTAACCAATTGATATTTTGGAATCTGATAGGTGGTGTCCTATAGATGTGCAATATGTTTTTAGAATTTTCATTTTCACTCTCGGGGTCGAAAACGACGGGTTTTTGGTTTTTATTTTTGCCAAGAAACCGTGGTCCCTAGAACTCTTCTTACATTTGTAAGGGCAGACGTTTATTAAGGGTAATGCAGATAACGGACGTCAAACGATCATAGTCCTCTAGCGAACAATTATTGCTTAACGTGACGTGACGGCATAACTAAGGTGATATTAATAATTGTCTTGTCTCCGATAGGTTGATTTGAAAATATCTTATTGTCTGGATGTTATAACAAACGGGTTGAGCACAATTTCTTAAAACTTAGAACGCCCTCTCCTATATGACAATTGATTACATATGATAATGTTCAAGAAATGAAACACAAAGGTAAAAAAAAATGATTAGCTTTCATAAAGCAATTATATATGTGGATATATATGTACAATTGATTAATATATGCATGTATGTACAAATGATTAATATATGCATGTAGTACGTACAAAGTAATCGCTATGAAAATTATCTCCCCATAATAAAACATGCGTGTCTACTATATGCAAATTATCCATTATTCTAAAAATAGCATTAAATAGGTCATTTCTTGGAGTGGTGTATTTTGCACATGAGAAAAAGAAATGGTAAGCATCTTCTACTTTATCACAAGTACACAAAGGACTGTCAATGATGTTACATCTAACAAATCTATATTCAATACACAGTTGTGTCTTAGTCTCGCATGGATTACGTTCCAATAGCGTTCTCCGAAAGAAAAAAAAGGATGGAAGGTGCGATTTTTGGAGGGTAAACAATTTTTAAAAGAGCTTAGTGTCGTAGATTGCCTTGTTCCTAGGGGCAAGGAAGTCCATCTACGTACCCCTCTTGCTACAAAAGATGATTTACACTTGAAAATACGGACGTATATTTAATTGCTGTTGTAAAATTTAGAAATTCATTTCAAAATTAAGGATTATCTCCCTTACGCATAGCTCTTATCCTTAGACGAATTTGACTTTTTTGGCACTCTGTTTTTTCCTAAAATAGCTCTAAAACGTCATTGTTATTTCGGATTTCAAACGTTGAGCATCACTGAAGAGACATTATTTGTCGAAATGCGCATCTGGTGCATCTAAATTGATACCGTATAAGTTTTACATTATAGATGTTTAATCTGCATTTAGGAATGCCGCAATTTTGCGATTGTCTTGTAACGTAATTTGATTCATGTGAACGAATATTTGGTCAAATTTCTTTCAGATACTCGGTTACCATATTGTGATAAATATTGTACATAGTTATTCTTAACTTTGTCAATCTTCTAACAATAAGTGGTTCCCACCCAGTTTCGAAATATAGAGATTCCCGTGATGCCAATGGTGTTAGTCTAGTAACCAATCTTGCTGCTGCTAACTGTAGTTTTTCAAGTTTTTCAGAATCTTGATTTGAACACCCACCCCATACTTCAGAGGCATATTCTAGAGGAGGTCTAATGAAAGTAGTATATAAAATAGCTAACGTTTTCGAACTGACCTTGAACTGTAATTTTTTAAGTAGTCCAAGTTTTTTTTATAAGCATTGGTTAACAGCGAATCAATGTAAGCTGACCATGTGAGATCATGTGAAAAAGTGATACCTAGGTGTTTATGTGTTGATACAAAATCTAAATTGCAATTTTGAAAATGTAGACAAGGGAAATATGTATTTTTCTTTGTACAAAAGAAGACGACTTTTGTTTTCGAAGGATTAAAATTTAACAGCCATTGTTTAGATCATCGTTCAAGCCGAAGTAAATCATTATTCAGCACGCATTGGTTATCATAGATATTGGTAGAACAGTTTTGCAAAGAATTATCATCAGGGTAAAGCCTATATAAACTTGACATATTTTCAGCAACACCATTGACATATATCAAAAATAAATGAGGACCTAATACGGACCCTTGAGGGACTCCAACATGTAATGGTTAGAAACTAGACATTACATTTCTATGCAATAGCCTTTGAGTTCTGAAATTTAAATAGCTTTGAAACCATTGTAATAAGTTACCACTCACTCCATAAGTTTGTAGCTTAAAAAGAAGTCCCTTATGCCATACACAATCAAAGGCCTTTCACAAATCACAAAACACCATACAGCAACATTTGCCCTCATCAATGGATTTTGCTATATGATCATATATTTCGGTAAACTGATAGGCAGTTGAATGACCAGGTAAAAACCAGCTTGGCATTTGTAAAACAGATCATTTGAGTGAAAATAATTGTATACATATTTAAAAATAACACGTTCCATAATTTTACCAACACAACTCAACAATGATACAGGTATATACAGTGTAATTTGACAATACTGATGGGTCACCTTTTTTAAACAAAGGAAGTACGTTAGCTATCTTCCATTGTTTTGGAAATGCACATTCTTTTAAAGACCGATTAAACAGAAAGCACAACGGGGTTGAGACACTAAAGATTGTAGCCTTTAACATTCTATGGCTTATTTTATCTGGCCCTACAGCCTTGTTGACCTGGAGAATTGAAATTATGTCAATAATATCTTGCTTCACAATTTTAATGCTGTTGAATACACTATTACAAAATAGAGATTTGCTGGGAGTGTAGGTTCATCTTCGTGTGCTGATGAAATCAACGCAAAAAATTTATTCAACGCTCCATGCAACCTTGTCGGTATCGCTGTATGTAATATGTACATCACCATTTTCTTTAATATCCTGAAACGGTGGTATTTCGGTCCTGGGTTTAGTTTTAAATATATCTTTCAGAAGTTTGCAATACATTTTAGAACTTTTGATACTTGCGTCAGCAAGATTCGCTTCTATATTATTATAATAATTTGATATCGCTATTTTTTATACCCCCCGCAACAAGTGGGGGGGGGGGGGTATACTGGAATCGGGATGTCCGTCTGTCCGTCCGTCTGTAGACGCAATGGTTTCCGGGCTCTAAAGCATTATCCTTTCCACCTACCGTCACCATATCATATATATGGACTACCCATGGGATGAAGATGTTCCCTATCGATTTTGGGGTCCAAAGGTCAAGCGCACTGGACATCGAAGTAGCAATATGGTTTCCGGGCTCTGAAGCGTTATCCTTTCCACCTACAGTCACCATATCATACATATGGACTACCCATGGGATGAATATCTTCCCTATCGATTT